>NW_027137647.1:0-243227 GCF_001692895.1 Cenococcum geophilum 1.58
GCTCTGCACGAAGCTCTGCACGAAGCTCTGCACGAAGCTCTGCGTACGGAGGCTCTGCATAAAGCTCTGCACGAAGCTCTGCACGAAGCTCTGCACGAAGCCCTACGCGGAGCTCTGCGTAGGGCTCTGCGTAAGCCTCTACTAAAGCTCTGCGCGAGGCTCTACCTAAAGCTTACCCCCTTCTATAAAGCAAATCTATACCTACTAGTAGTCCTTAGTTATTATTTAAAGCTGGCTCGTCGGTTTGGGTACTCTGGCTGCGGTAGGAAGAGGTCGTGGGAAAGGTGCGGCTGCTACGACTCGGGGGCGTCGGGCGCGACGACGAGATAACGAATTGGAATCGGGCAAATCGGGCAACGTAGTCTTCTTCGCCAGGTTTGATTTGGTAATTCTAGCCATTAGGAATAGCTTAGGGAGCTGTGGAAGTTAAGACAATTTGGCTCAAAGTAGGTGTATATAGGCCTAAATACCCCGCGCGGGACTAACAAAAATCCGAACCGTGTACCAGACCTTCTAACGAAGGTTTTGCCAAAAGCGGCTAGCGGCTTGGCAAGGTAAGCCTTGGCAAGAAGGTCTGGGAACGAGACAATTTTGCCACACGAAGGGATAATGTTTGTAATAGCGCTAGCAAGGGGGGTCCCTGCTGAAATTGACTTATCCTAATAAAGTAAGGCCACTGATAGTCGTTCACCCCCTAAATGATACACGTACACCCCCCAATTGATACGCATACACCCCCTACCTCATTTAGTTTAGATGCTTCCTCATTCAGTTAGATGCTTCCTCATTAAGTTAGAATATCACGTGCGTTTGACTTGTTTGCGCCTGCATCGCGAAAATCAAAGTGCGAGCCCATAGTATGGCCAGTATTTCGCTCGAATGCTGAGTGCTCTCTACGAGTAGATCTATCGACGCCATTAGCAATTGTAGAACCGGTTGTAGAGTTAGTTGGCCGACCACCGCGACGCTCTATAATTGTAGGTTCTTGGATGCAAAGCAGAGGTGTTGATTTGGGTCTTACCGGGCGCAGGCGCAGGCGTGGGCGTGGGCGCGGGTGTGGGCGCGAAGCAGAGGTGGCAGCACCTAAATCAGTTTGCGCGACGCCTCACAAAGCACTGCGTAATCCAATCAATCGACTCAGGCGGGATCCAAATTTAGACTCTACTACTTATACTATAACTAAAATCAAGACTTGATCGTGATATTGCAGTCATAAAACTTACATGGCGCGCGCACTTTGATTTTCGCGATGCAGGCGCAAACAAGTCAAATGCACGTGATATTCTAACTTAATGAGGAAGCATCTAACTTAATAAGGAAGCGTCTAAACCAAATAAGGTAGGGGGTGTATGCGTATCAATTGGGGGGTGTACGTATATCATTTAGGGGGTGTACAACTATCAGTGGCCTAAAGTAATAGGCCTTATAACACCAAAATCTTCAAATCCATTACTCTATATATTGTCTATATATATCTAGTACTTTGTAAAAGCTTTGCCTTAAGGTCCATATGCTGTTCCAATTTGTTGAATTATATAACCACCTAATATCGTGTAGTAATTGGTAGTTGCGTCACTGGTTACGAGTAAGAGTTGGAGCTTTTCGGTAGCGGATTGGAGGATGTGGCATAGGCCCTATAGGCTCTATAAGCTACTGGTTCTGGTTCTCTACTATTATAATACTTGTGTAGAACGTATATGTACTATATAGAGCGTGTTCTATGTAGAACGTGTATTCTATACGCGTCGAGGTAGATTTTGGTGTTATGAGGCCTATTACTTTATTAGGATAAGTCGATTGCAGCAGGGACCCCCCCTTGCTAGCGCTGTTACAAACATTATGGGCTGTACCTCCGTACGCTCGCTCTACAAAACACTTCTACAGCAACTAAAACCAGGTCTTATTTAATAAAGCAAGTATATAAAACTATAAAATAGATACTACTTTATAAGTTTAAAGCGTGGTAGGCCATTATATAACGTAGTAGAGCGTTAAGCTAAGTAAACCGGTTAAAATCGTATAAGAAGCCTTGATCCTATTGGTTCTATTGGCTGGCCCTTATCGATAACCGTAGGACCCATTTTACTAGGGGAAGGGATACTTAGGAATTCGAAGCTTTAATATTAGCTAAGTGCTATAATATTTTGATATATACGCTTAATCTTTGGAGTCAAGTCGCTTAATATAAAGTAGCTAGTATCCGTCCTTGCAGAACGGCATCTTATAAATACGCGTTGTTACGGTTCTGGTGTTCGCGCACGAACCACTTGCTCGTTGGACGCTACCGTGCTAAGGCGCATGCGTGCGGGCGGGCTCGCTTAATCTTAATTTTCGCAAAAGGTAGCAACTATGTGACAGAAATCGTGGCACGCAACTTGAGACGTTGGCCTAATTTTTAAATGCCTTCGTTAATTAGCTTCCTCACCTAATCTAGAAGACGGCCATGGCCGATGCTATTAATCTAACTCCATAAGCGGGCCATACAGCTGCAAGGGAGGTGCTCGCGAGGCCCGTGTGTAGAGATCCATTCCACCGAATAACATGCATGGCCGACAACGCCTGATTCGATCCAGGAACGGGCAACATATACCTATACGGCTACACCAGGAGCACATACGCTGACAGCAAATGCCCTGTTAAATGCGGCTACGACACCGGTAAGATAACCCGCCCTTGATAGCCCCTAGTGAACGCTCTATTAACTTTAGTCTAAGAAAAAATCTATCTAGGTTAGCCTTATCTACTATGCTAGTAACGATACGTCGTAGAATACATAGCTCTACTACTACCCCTGATAGCTGCGGCTAGTACTACCCGGATACCGTCCCCCGGAACCGCACGCTATAGACGCTGCCGGCGATAGACCGCTTTAAAGTCTCCCCCTAGCGCGACGCCTTTGCCGCCTAAGCCCCCCCCCCAGTATCTCGCTTATCCTGCCCCTCCCGGCAAACACATAGGACTACGCAAGCTACGCCGCAGCTTCCTTCGGCGTGCTCGCCGGATAGGCAGACGAAGCTCATCACCGGCGTCTGCGTCGGCGTGGCATCCCTTTCGTCCTCTTCCTCGCTAGCGCTGCGGCGATGTGGTTCTATCTGCACTCGTGATCGCGGTCCTACTCTCGACAGAATAGTGCGGAGGACGGAGCGGATACTAAGCCGGCTGCTGTGGGTGCTGATGCTGGTGCTGGTGTCGAGTGACGGGGGTCGGGGTTTCGCGTATAAGGCGGAGCTGCCGGGGAGTTCGGGGGAGGAGGTGCGTAGAGGGGTAGAGAAGGCGGTAGGGACGAGGGAAGGAGCGGGTGGAGCTGGGCTGTCGTGTACGGAACCGGAGGGCAAGGCGGCCCGGCGAGGTGCGGAGGTATATAAGCTCGGGGAGGGTCGGAGAGGATATTAGGGCAGGGGGTAGTGGCTGAGTTTAGGGCTAGGTTTATAGCCGGGTTATGGATAGGTGGGTGCCCACGTACACGTTGGTATAGTTGTCCCTGCGAGGCTTCGGATTGGAGGTAGGGGCTCTCTTGAATGGGGTTTATGGTACCCTTGTCGCTGGTGACAACAAGCAAGGAAATGTCCTGATGGCCGTGGGTAGTTTCGTCTGGCGGCCTTGATGAAGAAAGCACTTCGAGATCTTCAGGAAAATCGGGATAAGGCCACTCTGCCGGGAGAGCACCGACCGCCCGCTCTCTGGTATCAACCCGCCTTTGGAGTTGCAAATTCCTGTCAGCAGAAGACAATAGAGAATTCCAGGAAATGCTTAGGCGGTTAGGTACGGTAAATTGGGGATCTGGCCTATGACAGTCCCAGGAAGTATGTGAAGACCCGGTTGGTTGATGTTCTACATCGAAGATATCGCTGAAATAACTCCGCCAATCTTCCGAATTTGAGGTTGAATATGGCCCCGAGACTATTGGCGTAGTTGAGGAGTACATCTCCGGCATCGGCTCCATTTCCCCAAGGTTTGCACTAGTGCTTGATCCCATCTGAGGGCTGGAAGCTATTTGGTGATTTAATGAAACAATTCTTGAATCAGATTGTTCTCCATCAATGTAATGTGCCTCCGGTGAAGCAATGAGGGAAGAAGCAGCGGGAGTTCTCCCAAGAGTACTTGAAACCTGAGTGTCGTTGTTTGTCAATGAGTGTTGCTGTTGAATTCCTTGAGAGCTAGAAGATGCAGATGGTTCAAAGGCAGTAGAGTCTTCTTCGATCACGGAAGGAGGCTCTGTATTTGACGATGTAGGCTCTAACTGCGCTCCTGATATCTCCCATCCGACCAATTCATACCTTGGAATGTAGTAGTCATAGACTAAGTCAGGGTTTATGATTAGAACATATAGTTTAGAGTAATGGAAACATAGGCAACATACATGGACTGGGTATTTCCGTCGAATTAGGTATGTCAAATAAGTACCGATAGACACAGTTCCATTTAACTACAGGATCCACACGAGGCTTACGAAGGGTCCTCTGAACTAGTTCCAGGGTAAAAACCCTCTCTTGGTGTTCTGTCATCCATTCGGGCTCATGACCTAACTCGGTCTGTAATGTGCACATATTTGAGGTTCTATGAGCATCGCGAGCGGCCAGGATCCGGGCAGTAACACTTGGCAGTAACTTTACTGCCCGAATCTTTTGATCGGCGGCGGCCTAGCAGGCGGTTAGGGTAGCCAAGGCACTACTTGGGCACCTATTTTACTAGTAAAAGCCATACAAATGTAATGTTTACTAAATGCCCCCCCACCCCGGCATGCCCCGTAGGCTGCCGCACGGTTAAACGGACGTGCACGTACTTTTGTTACCGCCATATTAACCATCACCGCTTAATTGCCACCCAAGCTCTATATAAATACGTGGCAATGGCTCCCTACGCTCTACACTAAGATTCTTATTTAAAATGGACGCTCCTACCTTAGTTGCTCCCGCCGCCGCGCTATAGGAAGCTCAGTCCGTTAAATGGAAGGCTTATAAGAAGCTAAGAAATAAGAACGCGATCGCAGTAATACAGGCAGCTATTTAATTAATCCCTCCTAAACACTTGCTCAAGCCAGAAGCTGGTAAGCACTACAATACTTAAAACTTAGTAGTATAGCGCTTTAACAACTACGCGTTCTCTTAAGGCCGCGAACTCTATATAAGTGGTAGCCGAATTACACAGCGACTCTATATAAAATGCAGAGCTTATAGTAGAGAGACTTGTAACTATCGGAAGCTTACTAAGGACAACCGCTAGCAGAAGGATAAGGAAGGTTAATTACTTAGGCGGCCAAATAGAAAGATTTTAAAGAAGAATTGTCCCTATTATATCTCTATTTATAAGCGCGTAAATAAAGGAGTTATTATATAGGTTATAAAAGTTAATAACGGTATATATACCTACGCAGCTATACTAAATCCTTTCTCTTTTCTAAAATATAGGAACTGTTGGCTATAGTATATAGTAACTATAGCGGAAGCCCTTAACCACTAGGCTACTAATGCATCCGTAGGAGAGGTACGGTGGCTTCTATTTACCAATAACTTGCCACTAATAAGTAATTATAACTACTGGAATATAGGAGGGTAAGTTTGTTAAGGTAAATAAATAGGAGGTGTAATAAAGCAGGAGTAATTTGCGGAGCTCTATTCGGCTCTCCAATAAGCTAGCTTTTATACTCGCTCGCGTATCTATACGGAAGTTAATACTAAAATAGGTAAGCTTACTATTTTATTTAGCAAGATCTAAGAGGTGGTAAAATTAAGGCGATTAAGATTAAGGCGATGGCAAGATTAAGGTAATAGTAAGATTAGGGCGATTACAATATCTAAGCAATAACAGGACTCCATTAAAAAGAATATTCCCCTTTATCTAGATTACCTACCAGCCTTCTAAATAGGCGTATCTTATAGCTTTATAGAAAAAATAGGAAAGGAATAAGTTACCGCTATAGATTTGGATTTATTGGATAAACAACCTTTAGCCTTAATTCTGGCAGTATAGATAATATAGCATTTTCTAGTACATCTAAGTTATAAATTAGTATAGTGGGACCTACTAAATATAATAATCTAACCGTGCGGTGGTATATCTTGAAGTACTTTTGTTAGTACCAATTTAATGGTATAAGTGAGTCGTGTCTAGGGGCACGAAATACGTATAGTATCGTATGCTTATTTAGACGGTGGTGACTGACTCTTGTATTAAAGCAGACTACGGGGTCTATATACTAATGCGCCTCCCCTAATTAGTTAGTGCCTTGTAAGCAGATGGTTGGTGCACCAACACGTAAGCAGTGGTTGGTACACCAAACGCGTAAACGCGTACTTAGTGTACCAAGCGCGTAAGCACGCGGCTCGTACAACAGGTGCTGTAATTAGATACTGGCGATACTTAAAAAATAGAACCACCTATGTACAGCCTCCGTAATTGCTTTAATAAAACTATAAAACGCAAAAGAAAATATATAGGAAATCTCCCCCGAGGTGCCGTCTAGGCTGCTTTCCAAACGGTGCTTTAAGCTGGTTGTAGGTCCACTAAGTTCCACCATAGCTTTCTACCGTTTTCTACCTATACCGTATAACGAGCCGTACAGCCCTCTAACGGGCCATAGACGTACCATAGGTGCGTCGTTAGTCCTATTTTACCCATTCTGTGACTTTTAGGTTAAGCTTATTTGTATTAATTAGGGTTTTAAGGGCTTAATACGGCTTTGCCTTAGTCATAGCGTCTGCTAGGTTGTTTCCGCCGCTAATCTATTTAACCTCCGTAATCTCGTGTCGTTTATAGGCCTGACGTAAGCACATTAGGTCGACTATAAGCCTTACCTCAGAAGCTCAGACTAAGAAATCGATTGTGCGGATATAGGAATATCCGCACCGTCCGCTAAGCTGATTTAGGACGGCAATCGTTTTCTTAGTCTGAGGGACTTTGGCGAGATTTGTAGAAAACCTAAACATCGTTTATATGAGAAGACCTCATCAACTTTAACAAAATTGATCTACCCTCCCACAATACCTGTCGACATAAAAATTACACCAAATTATAGAGAAAAGCCTACTCTATAAAGCTATGAGATCTTCAGCTCCTTATACGCGCGCGACGTTAAGAGGAATTCGTCGCCGTAAGAGCCCTAATTCTACCTCTGCACCGCCGAGCCGCGCAGTAAACACCAACGCTGAACGCTTACGCCCACGCCGCCAGCCCTCTGCGTAGAGCTTGCGAGAGCTCTGCGGAACGAAGCTCAGGGGGAGACCTGCACGGAGCTCTGCAAAAGCTCTGCACGAAGCTCCGCACGAGGCTCCGCACGAAGCTCTGCTCGGGGCTCTGCTCGAAGCTCTGCTCGAAGCTCTGCTCGAAGCTCTGCTCGAAGCTCTGCTCGAAGCTCTGCCCGAGGCTCTGCTCGAGGCTCTGTTCGAAGCCTATTATAGAGCTCCAAAGCTCTACTAACACGCAGCGCTAATGTACTAGGAAGGTTCTACAATTGCCCGTACGAACGCCCGTACGAGCGCCCATACAATCGTCTCTACAAACGTCTCTGCAATTAATCGCCCGTACGAACGTCTGCACGTCTGCACAGTTACACGTCTGTACGCCTGCACGTGGCTCTGCACGAAGCTCTGCACGAAGCTCTGCACGAGGCTCTGCACGAAGCTCTGCACGAAGCTCTGCACGAAGCTTTGCACGAAGCTCTGCACGAGGCTTTGCATGAAGCTCTGCACGAAGCTCTGCACGAAGCTCTGCACGAAGCTCTGCACGAAGCTCTGCACGAAGCTCTGCACGAAGCCCCACACGAAGCTCTGCACGAAGCTCTGCTAAGGTTCTGCACGAAGCTCTACACGAAGCCCTGCATTAAGCTCTACACGAAGCTCTACTAAGGCTCTGCACGAGGCTCTGGCACGAGGCTCTGCCCCTAGTAGTAGCAGAGACACTCCGGGCCAAGGGAGGATATTTTTAAGGAAGGACCCAACTATAGCACCTACTAGGTGTTGCAATAGCTTTAAGTAGTAGATATCTATATATCTGTATAGTTTTATCTATATTAGTAGACTATTTAATAAGATATAATATATGCTTACGCTTTTAACAACGCGTTTTTTAACTTTGACGAAATTAATGTCAGGACTAAGCAATAGCCGTATAATAAAATTAATACCATTTAGAAGCCCTAAGTCTTAAAAAAAATGTGACTATGGGGTTTAATAATAACGCGTTATGTGAATGAATAAATTAGATATCCGTAATATCCGTTTTGCGGATTTTGCTTACGTTTTTAACAAAACTCGCCAAACCCTCTCAGACGTGATTTTGCAATTCGGAAGACGGCGTAGGTTATTCCGACGCTAGCTAAAAAAATCACGTCTGAGCTCGCTGAGGTAACTATAAGCCTCTTCTCTTGTGTCGTACCTAGCTTAACTAAGCAGTCGTAGAGGGACTTTAAATCGGTGTATAAGATTAGGGGTAACTGCTCTAGTTATAGGATCTTCTAGACTGTTAATTTGATTGCGGCTGCTATATTAAAGCCATAAGCTAGTGTATATAGTTTGGAAGCTAGAACGCTGCGGGTTACTCGTTTATACTTAATTAAAGACTAGTAAAGTATATTTACGTCCTAGTTACGGTCCGTAAGTATAAGTATAAAACCGATTTGTAATAATAGGTCCCTATTATTGGCGAAGGAGGCGTCCGTAAATACCAGTAGGCTAAGGGAGTTTAGGTCTAGTGGTATAAAAGTAAGTCCCCTTATTGCATTTTTAATTTGCCACTAAATACGCTTATTAAGCTGCTTAACATTTTCCTCTTACGGATCTACTGCCTGGGCCATAAAGGACAAATTATAGGTAGATTTGGGTTGACAGACCGTGGCAATATAGGCGCCTCTTGCGCGCTGTGCAACGTATTAGTCCTTTATATTTACGGTCTTGCGGGTTTCTCCGCGGGAGCTGGTAAGGTCTACAGGCCTTACTATAACAGGCCTTAAGTTTTAAGCTTGGCGTTCCTGAGTCAGCTTAATTAGGTTGCCCTTTTGGGTAATTAAGCCTCTATTAAACTTAATTAGATTTTGCTTAGTTAGCTGCTCTTACAGCTTTACTAAGAACTTTGCCTTTTATAGTTTAGTCTCTTTAGCGTCCGTAAAGGTTTGGTCTGCTAGGAAAAGGGTATCGTCTATTTAGAGTCTAATAATACTAAGGCCATTTAATTAGGTGTATAGGAGGTAGGGGTTATAGGTTAACTGTTCTATTTTAAGTCTACTAACGTGGTGCTAGTAGTACGTCTTAAACTAGTGGTTCCTAGCTTCTAGTACTCTATAAAGAGGTTTTACAACCTATAAAATTGTTCCTAGTTGTAGGTTAAGCTTATAGGGTGGTCGTATAAAGATATTTCTACTTAGGTAGGTACTAGACTGCATATAGGCTTATAAGATGTCCCGTAAGTATAAAGCTACAGGTTTAATTTGCTGTAGGCTGGGTGTAAGTGCAAGTATAATCCGTTAGCTGACTTATTAAATCGTGGGTGATTACGTAAGGACTAAGTCCTTTCCTTGGTCGTTATAAGCTTATATAACGAGCCTTAACTTTTTAAAGGCTTTATTAGTACTAGGGTGCTTAATTTTATTAATAAAGCGTAAGTTAAATATACGGACGCCTTGCGGAATATCCTTTTCTACTATAACTATAAAGACGCCTTTCTTAAGTAGTCCGTTAATCTCTTTACGTCGTAAGGCCGTGAACGGGGCTTCCTGTACTAGAACTGATATATCTGTATATAGAGATTGCCTTATAGGTATACCTGCGGAGCTTACGGATATACCTACGGAGCTTGCGGATATGCCTATAGAGGTTATATAGTTCTCTGTCGTAGGGTTCTTGTTTACGGGGTGCTTCTAGGGGCGTCCTTAACCGCGCTTTATAGTCGGCTTAATAGGTTTAGTAAGTTTTTTGGGGACTTCTAGGGTAGACGGGGGTGCTTCTAATTTATCTGGTTTGGCGGTTGCTTCTAGTTCGTCTGGCTTAACATTATAGGTGTTTTTAGGCCGAAAGTAGGGTTTTACGGACGTGCTTCTAAACCTAGTTGGCCTACTAGGGAGCTATACGCAGCACGTTTCGTTTTCCACAGCTAGTAAACGGTAGGGTCTGGTTTACTTACCGCTTTCACGCTATATAAGGACTTTAGAGTTAAGCGGGAGGTCGTATACTAAGGTTGTGTTAGGTCCGTTACGGTAGTATAGGGCGTTATTAACAGCTTATTTGGCCCGTAGTTTGACTATCTCGGCTATTACCTTCCGTATTATAGCTGCTCGTTCTATAATAGACGAAATAGGGGGGTCTAGGTTACTCATCCTTGGGTAGGCTCCATAGACTAAGAGGGTAGGTACTAGTCTGTTAGGGCCGGCGGTGTTATTAACGGCTTTTACGGCCATCTGTAAAGCCAGTTCCTTTTAGATGTTCTTATACTTGTCCGTAATGATCTGGTAAGCTCTCCGTAAAGCTAGGTAAGCTCGCTTAATAAGCCTAACGGACTAGTGCGCCTTAACTGGAACGGCTTTTGTTAATATAGCTATGGCCGTAGTATACTGCTAGAATTCCTTGCTAATGAAGTTCCTACTAGCGTCGTGGGTAATATACTTAGGAGGCCTAAGGTATATATTAATCTAGCAGGTCTATAAAATGTCCTAAGTATATTTTATAGATATATTTTACAACTAACGGGCGGCTTAATAGCGGGTTACCTCGTCAATTATATATAATACTAGACTGCCGTTAATGTACATAATATCTACGTATACTAAGTGGTTAAAATTAAGATCCTTATAAAGGGTGAACTTAAATCTGCCTAGGGAACGTCCGTATTTCTAGCAGAAAGAGTAGTATTTAGTCAAGTAGTTGATTGCCTTCCTATTAACGTTGTTATATCTAGAACGTTTAAGGACTCTATATAGCTTTTTAGCTAATAGGTAGCCGAAGCGGCGGTATAGGCGGTGGATTTTAGTACTGGTGAGGTAACACAGGTTATAGTTAAAAGACTCTTAAATATATATCTGTAAGGTCTCTCCCTATATAAGGAACGGGTGTCCAAATTGTTGTGTAATTAGTAGGGTAACATGTTTACTTCCTGGGGCAGTTGCTGGGCCAATTAGGGTGTCCGTAATGTTATTGTAGTATACCTATAACCTGTCTATATCTGTAAGATAGAGTAGAAAGGGGGTGTCTGCTTTTACTATGTGGAATTCAACTAGGCCAATTAGAGTCTTAACTACAATTAATCTAATTAATGCGGTTGAGCCGATGCCGAACTAGACATTTACGGCCCTAGTCTGCGTAGTGTTAATATCTATATTATTATTTATGGTGGCCTTATATGCAAGGTATTGCCTATAGCCTACGGTAGACTTCTTAGAGGCACCTATGTTAATTATAACGCCGTAGAATTCCTTAGGGGTATAGCGTTCTGTAGTAATATATGCAAATAGGTCCTGTTTATGGTCCGTAACGTCTATAACGGGGGTGCTTGCGGAATGGTTTTTAGGCGCAACTAAGTGTATAAAGGAACGGTCGGCTAATACGGTTATAATATTAAAGGCTTGGCTGTCCGTAAAAGGTCTAAAAGTAGTTAGGAATATCTCTAAGGTCTTTTATTCCTAAGCGTTTAATTTAAAGTTAATTATAAGGGCTTCTATTAACTCATTAGGGGGCTCTTTTGCTTCCTCTCCTTCGTATTCTAAAATGAACTGGTTGATATAGTTATTAAGTCTCTTCCTAGACTTGTTACGTTCTTCCTAGGTATGCCTTATAGACTAATATCCTTCCTTACCGCACACGAAGCACTTCTAGCTGGTTTGTCTGCGGGGGTATATTTTCGTATAGGGGTTGCTATGGGGGTTGCGGGTAGGACTTGGTCGGTATAGGTGCTACTAGCGGTAGCGGCGGTCCGTAAAGTAGACGTCTGAGTCTGTTTACGGATATTAAATATCTATAGTAAAGGCTTAAGTATTGCCTGGTGGGTTTAAGACTTTGTACGTTATAATAGAGGAGCGTAGATTGTTAATAAGGCCAGCTAAGGTATCTATAGGCTTGTAATAGGCGTACTTGTAGGGCTCTACTTCCTAGTAGGCCGTAATAAGTTTATTGTGTAGGAAGTCGTCTATTCGAAGCTTGGCGTTAAGGCCGTGCTGTAGATGCCGGAGGTCCTTAATAAGTATTTGCAGACACTCTGTAATCGATTTTTTGGTATTCTTATCAATTACAGTCCGTAGCTTGGTCGCATTCCATTAGGTAAGGATATTACGCTTATATTTTAGTCCTTTAAAGTAGTTGCGTATAGCTTTATATAGCTTATTAAAGGGAACACCGAGGGGTTTGCTCTTAAGGTTGGTGTAGTAGTAGTTAAGGGCTAGGCCGCGCAGCATGGTTAAGTAGGCTTAGCTAAGTGCCTATTTAGGAATATTAGCCTTCTAACAGAGGTCCGTAAAGATGGTTAGTTTAAAGTTAAAATTATCGTTTTCACTACTGTATTTAGACTTGTCGGTATAGAGCTTAGCTAGGTTAGCTAGCTCCTTACCGTAGGTCTTTGCTTAGGTGGGTTGCGGATCTATAACTTACGGATTTATAGCTTGCGGATATGTAGTTTGTGGATTTATAGCCTGCGGATATATGGCTTGCGGATCTGTAGCTTGCGGATATATAGCTTGCGGATCTATAGCTTGCGGATATATAGTTTGCGGATCTATAGCTTAAATAACAGAAGTGATCTGGTCCGTATTTTGGGTTACGGGGGTGTTATGGTTTATAGCTTGGGTATTAGGTATATTTTGGCCAGTAAGGTTAGTTCTAAAGCCGCTTATATTTATGGGACGAATTTGGTTAAATGGGTTAGGTATAAGGCTAGTAATTATATTAAGTTTGGGACAAGTAAAGAGTTCCTTAGTAGTGTTGTACTTATCTAGGAGTTCTTCCTTAGTCCATTCTATTTGGTCCTCCTTATATATTGTGTTATACAGGGACTATGCAATAGTGACTCGTTTATTCCTTTTAACCTATACGCCTTAGTTATATAGGAGGGTCCGTAGGTTGCGGATGGTAGTAGGGTTGTATGCTTTGAAGATAGCCTCCGTAAAGTCCGCGAAGTCCTCCTGGTATTACTCCTATAGGTCGACGTTTATAAACTTAAAGTATCCGTATTTAAGGGTTTTAAATTTAATATAGTTGTTAATATTAGGTATAGACGTAAGGTCGACTCCCTGCCTCTACTTGTCTTGACCTTTATTAACTTACTTTCTAATATCTGCTATACTTATGTAGGGTAGTACGTAGCGGGTGGAAGGGTTTTATAGTTGTTTGTAAAGGTAGTTAACAGGTCTATAACGGTTTGTAAAAGGGTAAGAGGTCTCTATAAGGGGTTAGAGAGGAGGCTGGGGTATTAAGGTAGGGTATGGTAAGGGTTAGGGTTTGAGGTAGTCGCGTTAACTACTGGTACAGTGGTCAATATATCTAATTAAGGTGGAGCGTAAACGTCTTCCAAAATTAGGGTAGATTTAGGGTAGTTCTAGATAAGGTAAAGCGTTAGACGTCTTCCAAATCTAGAGTACTTTAATTCTCTTTAACTGAAATAGGGGCTTATAAGGTGGAGCGTAAACGTCTTCTAAGCGAGTGCGTATTTCCTAATCTGTGCGCGCTCACTAATTAGTATTAGTACCAATTTAATGGTATAAGTAAGTCGTGTCTAGGGGCACGAAATACGTATAGTATCGTATGCTTATTTAGACGGTGGTGACTGACTCTTGTATTGAAGCAGACTATAGGGTCTATATACTGATACGCCTCCCCTAATTAGTCAGTGCCTTATAAGCAGATGGTTGGTGCACTGACGCGTAAGCAGTGGTTAGTACACCGAACGCGTAAACGCGTACTTGGTGTACTAAGCGCGTAAGCACGCGGCTCGTACAACAGGTGCTGTAATCAGACAACTTTAGTATTAAAGCGCCTAAGATATTTATTTACTATCTGCCACTAACTTAATACTAACTTACTCTTCTCCCTAGGTAACCCTACCTCTTAAGTCCTTGTTTAACTTACCTTTACAACTTCTAAATAAATCACTTTTATACATTAATTTACCTCTAGCTTCTATATTTATACTAATATAATATTCTCTATAAACTAGCTCTATATACCGCTATTAACCGTAGTAATAATAATAAATACTGGCAAGACAGTTCTAATTATACACTTAATTATTATATCTAAGGCTAAGTAGGTGTTTAAAGAGATGCATAACTTTATAAATAAGTTTATGTTCTATAATATACCCATACTAAAAGTTTATATTAGTAATTAGGGAGCTAGCTTTATATTAGCTATAGAAAAGCTTATTTAGGAGGATATCTAGATGCAACTCTATAAGTAGCACGTCGTTAAAAATATTAAGACTATATTAGTTAATAGTAGTAAGTACTTAAAGAAGAAACGGAAGATATTAGAGGACTTAATTTAGGCGTATACTAAGTTAGAGAGTCCCACTAAACTTAAAGCCAATTGTAATATACTTATGTGTTAACTTAACTAGCCAGAGGCTCTTAAAATTAAAGATTACTAGGGCCTAAGGGAGGCCTACTTTAATAGGGCTTATACTTATTGTTACTATAATTTTAGTGCCGATACCTTATAGAGGGGCGAATTAATTTACCTAGTAATAAAAGTAAGGTTATATAAGGACCTTACGTTACTAAAAGTTGTTAATTAGATTAAGTTAGTAATTAATAAGAAGTTTAAGGAGTATAAGAGATTAGAATATAAGGATTATAGGGAGTTTTTTCGGCTTTAAGATACTTATGTATTTTGGTTACTATAGGGTTAAGTAACTAATAAGGCTATTAGGCTTATACGGGATGAATAGGAAGTCGTTAAATCTAATTATAGATAGTTCGGCTAGCTCGCTAAGGATAGTAAAAAGTATAGGCCGCTTAAAAGCAACCATATTATTGCTTACACGTATTAGCGACTCTTAGAGTTTTATATATAAAGATTTAATATTAAGGACGGCCATAGTAAATACGGCTACTATTTAGAGCAAGGTAACTACGATCTTTCTATTTAATATAGCCTCCTATATTGTTATTAGATAGAAAAAGCTTTATAGGAATTAGCGTTATTACTATTAAGCCTTCTTTACCCCTAATAGTTACTTAATAGGCTGTCTGCTATTAGATTTATTAGTAACTAAGTTATAATACCTAACTTAGTCCTAATAATAAAGCTATTACTAATAGTAACTGCTTTAGCAATAACGGAGCAGATATAGCGTTAGGCGCGGCAACTGTAGTATATAACGCAATTACTAAATTATACCCTACTAAGTAAGTAGAAGTTCTTGCAGACTTAATAGCTTCTTCTTAAATTTAAAGGGGTGCGTAGAAAGGATAACGCTATACTAGTAGAACTACCTAATCTAGTTTAGACTTTAAAGGTAAAGTTTAAGAAGAAGGGTAAGGCTAATAAGCGTGGTCTTACTAGCCTTAAGCAAGCTAAGAGGGCTATAAAGTATAAAGAGTAGGTAAAATAACAGATATCTTGATAGAAGAAGAGGTAGAGATTAGCAGTAGGGGTCCGTAAGGAGCTTAAAATATTGTTAAATATACTAACTGCATTAACTATACCTACGAGATTATAGTGCTTACTATAAGCGGCTATTAATAAGCGGAAACGTTAGTTAACCTTATCTAAATCCTCTTAAGAGTAACTGTTAATAATGTTAAATATATTCGTCCGTCTATTTGGCCCACCGTCTCCTATACTAGTATCCTTTAGTTAGGACTCTAAAGATTCTAATAACTTTAATAACTCTCTTATACAGCTAAATACTTAGGACCTTAGGTTGTTACAATTTAAGATATAAGCTATAATTATTCTACCTATGTAACTAAGCAATTAAGTGCACGGCAGGCTAAACCTAGTTTAGAAATTGTATACTAGCTTGGGGTTAACCAGAGATATAGCTATTTAACGCTGTTTCGCAGCTTTAATAAATACAACTATTCCTAACTAACAGTAGTAACCTACGGCTTACTACCTTACTTTATTAAAGTTACTACCTTACGCTGTATTTAATATGCATATAAAGAAGTCCTCTATAACTTAGCTAGATCCTACTACTAATATTAACGATATTAGTGGGGGGTCGTTAATGATGCCCCTACGGCAAGCTTTCTAGCGACACGATTTTTAATGATCGCGATCTCGATTATTTAGGGCGTCTCTGTTACCGCAGTGGCTACCGCAGTAATAGAGATACCTTAAATAATTGACTCTCCTAAAGTTTAACACTACCCCTAAGTACTCTAGCTCTCCTATAGTAACTAAATAATCTTAACTTCCTTCTAATGCTTGGCGCTAAGTCTCATCACCGCCAAGCCTTAGTCCTCATTATATTACTACAGAGCCTTATAAGCCTTATTACATTATCACCAAAGCCCCTGGCCTAATCGGGTAGTAGGAGGTTGCAGGTTTAGTTCCCATTAGTAGTGTGTTAAAAATATTTAAAAAAAAAAGAGTATTTCCTATTAAATTACGTATTAGCAAGGCTTTAAATTAATTGTATTATTCTTATCTTATTTTTAACGCCCTAAGTTATATTAAACCTATATATTTACATTATGGCCTAATAGGCCACTCAAGAACTTCGGGAAAGTGGTGTAATTATGTTAGGCTAGCTCCAAATTAAATTAAAGTAATTACAGAACTAACCGTACTACTACGCCGCAAGGACTTTACATTATAATATCTACAATTTAATTAAATTATAACCCCTTCCTGAATCTTAATTGCATATTTTCGCGTATAACACCACGCCAAGGCTTACGATACAGGTGCAGATCACGACTTAAGCAGAGCTGAATTGCGACGCCGTGGCTTATTAAGATCTACAACACTAAAAACAAGCTCAAAGCCACTGGTTTTACACCGGCAGAATCGAACTTGGCAAAAGATTTGGGCAGTAAAGTTACTGCCAAGTGTTACTGCCCGGATCCTGGCCGCATCGCGAGCTCGAAGTGCATTAGTTGCAGAACCGAGGAATCTAATCTTGCAAGTTTGACAACGAAGTGGGGCGTGACACCGTTTCAAGTGCTCCCTAATATCATTCATAGATTAGTACATAGCCAAATTCTCATTCCAAGGTGTAGAGAAATATTGACCAGATTGGTTCTTCGGAGAGTTTGGACTAGAATCAACCCCTCTTTCAAACCCCTGACATTCCCAAAAAACCCAAAGGAAGTAGTTTTCTGTGTTCCTATGGATAGGTCTTGAGAAAATCATGTCATACTTACATAAAACTTTTGACATCCAAGAAACCGGGAGGGACCGTACAAGCGCTATGCACATCGCGATACCGAGCGGGATTATGTTTGGAAAAGGGACACGCAAGGCGACGGCTGTTTTGTGACTCTGGTAAATCGGCCGCACTTATCTTCACTCGTTTGCCATTGTTCGCTGAACCCGAAGGGTCACAGGCTTTTCTCTTACCTGGAGTACTCATGAAGCCTCGAGAAGCACCGTCAAGGGATCGTGTCGGAGTTTCATTCGCTCCAGTAGAGGAATTTGTCCTACCACCAGTATAACATGTCAATTTGGAGACACTCGGGTAGAGTTGGTGAGTAAGCAACGTGAACGTCCTAAGGAGGACCATGAACTGTTGAGAGTGTCGACCTTGTTTAGCGGATAACCCGATGAAAATACGGGGTTTATTCCAGGCTCGTGCCAGTGAGATCAGTAGCTTTGGCAGAAGGGTGGAGAAGTTGTCAACTTTACGCTCTCGAGCTATCGTAATGAAATTACTTCCAAAGGTTCCAATATCGAGCATATCAGAATTACAGCAGAGGGCCGCCGCGCGAAGTCTGACATTCGTGGACATTTCACCAATCTCGTTCGGGCGCCGTGCAGAGAATACTAGCAGCTGATTGTCAGATATACTTGTCACCTTCATCTGAACATTACTGTGCCGGTTAGCTATGTCACTACGCATATGAAAGGGGAGGAGTATACTTCATTTTAGCCCGCCCCGTAGATTTAAGTGGCACGCTACCATCTCCGCTTACGTCCTGTCTAGGTGGCTCAGACAATCCACCGGCAGCTCTAGTACGGGAAGTATCCGCTGCAACTCCTTCTTGATCTTTGCCTATGGATCCAACGTATGGAAGGGAGGGCATTGTGGCTGCAAAGGGAACAGGCTCCCCTATGTAGGCCTTCGGAGGATACCCTACCAATCCGTAAGAGTCGACCGGCTTCACTGCTGCTCCCGAAAGTTTCCAGGCTTGGTCCCCTGTCAAAGCAAATACCGACCAGGGTTCTTTTTCGAGAGGCTGTTGCAACCAGCTTTTTACAGAAGTTCTTTTTACTTCCTCACGCCTTGTTGGAGGAGGATCTGGGAGATTGATATCACATGCGGACTCACCTGACGTCGGGGAGGGGGGGTAATCGTTCATTGCCACTTATAATGCTATGTAATTAGCATACAGAAGGGACTCCAGCAGACATCGCTGCGACAGTGGGGTTAAGAGAGTAGAACTGCTCGCCTGGTAATTTTGAGCTTACGAAAGGTATTCAAATAATCCAAGTCAATGCTGTAAGATATGCTCCAGTGCATGGAGAAATGGGAATGTTATCGCTTGAAGGAAAGGAATGTTCGATTTCATGATTGCTATAACTCGGGAGGGACGACTTGAGATAACAAAACGTGAGCGGGACGCGCTCGCAACTGCGAGCGCGCTAGTGACGAGAATTAACCCCTAAAAACGCCATAGCTAGCAAATCTAGCAACATCTTATTCTAGAGCAATTGGAGTCGAAGATGGAGTTTCATGACTGGCCGTATCTGCAGCCACTTTTCGATCGCAAGCGCGAGCAGACCAATGCGTAGAGCATGAGAATTGGTAAACTTTTAATGATTATCCCTTGACACGGCAGCGTCCAACGAAAAGGTGGTCTATGCGCGAACACTGTTTTTGAAACTACGCGTATATCTACATCTATTCACTTGCTCGCAGAGATAGAGATATATTCTAAATAATGTATTAATTGGGGGTGTAGGCCCGAGGAGAGGGTAATTATCTCAGCCTGCTGTATTGCATAGTAGGTTCCCTACTATCTCAAGCAGTGGTAGATGATTACACACTTATTGCCCCCCTCGGGCCTACCGCAAGCCTAAGAGGCTGCAAAATCTATCTATAGGGTGGAGGGTGGGAAAGCGAAAAGCCGAAAGGCTGATTATAATAGATATTGATGTTGCTGTTCGGAGGGAAGGCGTGACTTCGCTTTAAATAGATATTTTTATCTATTTACTTGCTCGCAGAGATAGAGATATATTCTAAATAATGTATTAATTAGGGGTGTAGGCCTGAGGAGAGGGTAATTATCTTAGCCTGCTGTATTGCATAGTAGGTTCCCTACTATTTCAAGTAGTGGTAGATAATTATATACTTATTGCCCTAAATAACGCGTACCGTTAGAAGCTAGCGGTATAAGGCCTGCGCTATAACTAATATAGAAGTAGGAATATATCTTGTCTTTTTTGCGCCCGTAGGGTATTATTAAAAGATTATTTAGGTAACCTAGAACCTAGGTAATAACATACGGAATATTAATCCCCCAACGTAAATTTTAACCCAAGTTTATAAGTAATAAGCTAATTAATTTTAGAGCTTTATTATATAGACTTTAATTAATATATATAGAGATAAGGTTTTCCAGGGGGAGACCCCCTGGGACCCCCCTATATAGAGCTTTTACTTAATTTAGAAGTAGTAGTAAGATTAAGGCGCCTTGGTTACTGCTAGGTAAGGATCTACTACAGTGACCAAGGCGCCCTACTTAAGCTGGGCTTAAGGATTATATTAGTTACGAATCTAGTATATATTTAGACTATAGAGCTTTAATATAGAGCCCTTTACGTAGGATCTAATATAGTAGATTATAATTCCAATTTAAAGCTTTATATATTAAATATTTTTAATGCCTAATAACTAAATCGCCGTATAGCTGGAATTAAAGTAAGTCTACTACCCCAACTCGATTAAATACGCGTGTAGAAAGAGATATAACTATATGCAGACGTCTAATATAATTAAGTAACTACGTTATTGCCCACCTAGTTCGGACGTACAACGACACAATAGCTTAGTAACGACGCAATAGCTCGGCGCCAAGTAATAGGAGGGGGAAGGAGGGGGAGGAGATTGGGGGTGGCTCGGCTACTGCAAGAAGGTCGTAATATTAGTATAGTGTTAAACTTTAAAAATCGTATCCTGGGAGCTTAATTGACGACCCCTATATAAAACGTTAACAACGTTTAATTGTAGAGCTTTAAACCGGTAGATCTCCTAGGAATGCCTATTATAAGTAGCTCTAAGTACAAAATCTAGAATATTTAGTAGTGGTGTAAGTATGGGACGGGGGTACATATTTGCGTTCCCAAATATCGTTATATAACGCAATTTTTAGGTAACGAAAACCGCCGTTAATGTTACTTAACTAACACCTACCGGAGGTTCCTCCGTCCTTCCTATCTTCTCTTTTACCCGTCTCCTTATCTAATGCTATCCATATCGCTATATCAACCAATAGATCCCTTAGTGGAGACTAGGGAGGGGTATTAGAGCGCCTCTAGCTCTTATAAGGAAGAAGAAAGAAGAGAGGAAGGTATAAAGGAGGGAGTATTTATAGACGGGAGGAGGCCTGCGAACGGGAGATTAGGCAGCCATAATATAGATATTAACGTTACTCGACTAACACTTACTGGATGCCCCTCCGTCCTTTCTATCTCCTCTCTTACCCGTCTCCTTGTTAGATGCTGTCTATATCGCCACGTTAACTAATAGATCCCTTAGTAGGGACTAGGGAGGAGTATTAGAGCACCCCCAGCTCTTATAAGGAAGAAGAAAGAAGAAGAAAGAAAGGTATAAAAGAGGAAGTATTTATAGACGGAAGGAGGCCTGCGAATAGAAGATTAGGCAGCTATAATATAGACATTAATATTACTTAACTGACACCTACCGGACGCCCCTCTATCCTTTCTATCTCCTCTTTTACCCGTCTCCTCGTTAAATGCTGTCCATATTGCCACGTCAACCAATAGATCCCTTAGTGGGGACTAGGGAGGGGTATTAGAGCACCTCTAGCTCTTATAAGGAAGAAGAAAGAAGAAGAGAGGGAGGTATAAAGGAGGGAGTATTTATAGACGGGAGGAGGCCCTATAAGCACGTGATTTGGTAAGTACTAATAGCGCGAGATTCTCGTATAAGATGGGCTTAATTGCTTACCAAAATACGGGGTGTCTCTATCACTATAGTGGCTACTGCAGTAGTAGAGACGCCTTAAATATTTAATGTAACTAACTACTAAGGCTGTTAATAAGTAAAAGGTAGGCTACCGATATGGTGCGAACGATATAGTTATTAATATCGTTTATAGCCTGTTTTTGCTTCTAGTGTACGCGTAAATCGTCCTTATATTTGGTGTAGAGCTAGTTATAGGTAGTAAGCTAGTTTGGGTCTAGCTTTGCTATTAATATAGCCGTGGGTAGTATGTCCCTTAGTATAGGCCGACTTAGTAGTTTTAGCTTTAGAAGATTGTCTTTCTTCTTAGATGGGTTGATATACTGCTATACCTTATTAGTTTTGGCTGTGTCTTAGATAATAAAGAACCATTAAATCCAATTAGATGGCTTGTTAAGGATAAGGTTAATTTTTAATTTGGTAAAGGTTGTTATTTTTAGAATTTAATAGGTTAGGAAGGGTCCAGGTTAAGGGTCTAGCTAGCGTCTTAGCAGAACCTTATTTGGACGTTCCGAACTTTTAATTTGATTTATTAGTTTAGATCACCAAAATCCAAAATTTTATTACGGGGAGCGCGATTAATAACCCCTACTGATAGCTCTAACCACGTCTAATTTTTAATTTGTAAATTGGTAGATCTATAGGTAATAGTTATTGCAAGCAGCTCTAGGTGTAGTATATATAAAATCTTAACTATAGTGTAGAGAAGTCGTGGCTGCTAATATGCGGTCCTAAGTATTCTCGGAGGTTATGTAACTTCTTATATAAGCGAAATTTCCGCCCTTTAAAAAAATTAAAAAATTTTAAAAATCGATTAACGCTATAGACAGCAGCAATATTAATCCGGTAGTACTGCCAATTCTCCCTGTATACTATTATATATATATCTAACAGCTTTAAAAGCGGTAAGAAGGTAGAACGGATAGGGGGGTTAAAATTTAGAAAATTGGATTTCGCGGTTAAACTGTTTAAAAGTTAGGAAACTAAGACGAATGCCGCATTCTTTGCTTACCTCTAAGCCAGTATATGATTTCCTAATTAGGAAAACTTATTTACGAGTAGTTACTACTGCCTCCATACAAAATCTTCTTATTGTACCTCTTTAGTCTTACTTATAGATGACTAAAATCGTTCTATATTAAACCTACGTTTAAATATAAGCCCTAAAAGCTTCTTAACTCGTGAGATTGCTACATAGGTTAGCCCGGCTATTTTATCCTTTTCCTTAATATCTAGAACCACCCGGTTAAGTGTTAGGCCCTAGCTTTTATATATAGTAAGAGCAAAAGCCAGAGTAATTAGAAATTAACGCCGTAAGTAAGAGCCTTTTATACCCTCCTACTTATAAAGCACGGAAAATATAGGGACGACTTTCTTACTATTCTGCCGAGTAAATAGGGCAGGTCCGTTATACCCATCTACCGTAATTAGTAGTGACTGAGGCTAATCCTTTTTAATATCCGCGTGTCCCTTCTATACGACATCTTTAACTGTACTAGTAGTACCGTTTACTAAGCCTAGTTCAATCCAGATATTTTATATTAGTATTACTTTCGCGCTAATATATAGGGCTAGATTCTCTATAGTATTGCACTAATTAGGAGTGACTTTCTGTATACCTATACTAGTGTTAACTAACTTAATAGCCACTACTAGCTGTAAAAGGTCGCGAAGCCGAGTAGTGTTATACTTACCTATAGCAGCGCGTGTGCCATATAGCCGAATTACGTTGTTAAAGCCCGCAACCTTATTAATAGATAGGCCCTGCTTATACCTAGTTAAAAGAAGCTTCTAGGTTAATTTACTTATAGAATTACTACGTAGCTCCGTAAGGGCGGTCCTAAATATAGAGCTCTTAGCGTTATTACCGCCCTGCCGCATAACTTAATCTAGGATAGTAGTTCGGTTAATTACCTTATAGGCTCCTTTTCCGTAGCTAGCGAGCTCTAACGGCCTAGCGGGTAGATTGCTATATAAGGCCGCCTAATTTATAGGGGGAAGCTAATGGAAATCGCCTACTAGCAAGATGTTTAAGCCTCTAAAGTAGTCGTTATTACGCGTAGAGTAGATCTAACGGAGGCGGCGATTGATCTAGGCCAGATGTACTTGCCTAATCATAGATTTCTCGTCAAGGACGAGATAGTAAATATCCTTAAAAGCTTGTTATAGAGGCATAAGACTAGTAGCAGGCAATTTCTTAAATAGGCGATTTACTGGTAACCTTAATAGATTGTATATAGTTCTGCCGTTAATATTAAAGGCAGCTACCCTAATAGGGGCCGCTTAAGCTAATAGCATTAGCTTGCTATTAGCCCTTGCCATATTATAGAGCGTAGTAGAGAGGACAGTAATAAGATATGATTTACCAGTTTCTGCCTCTCTATTAACGTTAATCCGCAGTAGGGAGGGGCTAAGGCCCACTTAGATCTACCTATAGTGATTAACTATAACGTTATAGATATAACGCTGGCCTAGTTATAAGGAGGATAAAGTTGCTGTTTGGGATAGGCGGCTCTACGGTAAAGGCTATAGCCGTGCTTCCTGCCAATAAGTTTTCTTATTAAGCTGCGGGTACGTACCCCAATGCGTACTCCAGTCGTAGTTATAATTAAGCTCCCTATTACCAAGCCTATTAGGATCCTTAATTTTAACTCTGTTAGTATTTTAAACGCGGGCATGCAGGGCCTTAAAGGACTAGTATAGCTCTAAGTTGTCTGCGAAATCGCCCTTAAACTTATTAATATTATTAGCAGTTTCGCGACCTTTCTCTAGTTTCCAATTATAGAAGTAGTTGGGTGGGTGCTAATAAGAGTTAATATAAGCCTAATAGGAAGCCATATAATTAGGGGCCCCGAATCTATTAGTATAAGTAGCCATATCCTTATACTCCCTCTATAGATAATAAAGAATAAGCTTTACACGGCAGAACTCAGAATACTACGGATAGGAAGGATCGCCTTTATATTACGGAAAGTACAATATAACTTAAGGCCTTGCTCTTAGTCGACGCTTATAAGTAGAGTAATTAAAATAAAGTAGAAAATTGAGGAAAGTAACGTCCTCTACCCTATCTAGGCGGCGCTTATATTTCTTATAGTTAGATAGTCCGTACCCTCTTAGTTACCTATCCTTAAGCTTATATATAGCGCTTTAATTATCCTTCTAGCGGCAGTCTAAAGTTACTATATTCCTTAAGCCTTCGGAAAGGGGAATATTAAGAAGTAGATGGCATACCTCCTATGCTAACTAATCGCGTTTAGCAATAAGCTTGTTTATAAACTTAGCTACTACCGAACTAAAGGTATAAAGACTGTTGGCGTGCGGCTATACTAATTAGAGTAACTCTTAGTAGGAAGTTAACTTCTTCTCTTCCTTGCTGCAATATTTGCCTATATAGTTAACTATTACTAATATACTTATAGCGGGCGACGTATTAATATTTACCATCCACGCCAGTATCATAGCTGTATTGTAGCCATTAAGAAGCTTATTATTACGCTATGGACAGAACGTCTAGTAATATGGATTTTAATCCTTTAATACAGCAGCCTTATCGCGGAGAGAGCGTAGAAAGTAGAAGCGGCACTCCTTTACCCTAGCGGAGCCTTTCTTTAATCTTAAGCAGTAAGATTTAGTGCAATTACGGTGCCGTTGAAATCGATTAAGGTAGGCGGTAAGAAGCTTACTAGTGTTAAGGTGTTCTTTATAGCCAAGAGTAGAAGGATATTAAAGATTAGGAGGCCTAGATTAATTAGGATTTATTACGGATATAAAAGCAGCCCAGTGCTTAGTAAAAGCCGCCCTTAATTTACTAGTTAACGGATCTAGCTTTGGGGCTATTAAACTCTATAAAAAGCTATATATATAGCCACTACCTCGCACTTGCCACTCGTATTGGGACTAAAAGTTAATACTATTAAACAGACCTATAAGCACGTGCTTCCTAAACAGATTAAAGCGGCGATATAGCCAGTAAGCAGCAATATATGGATTATTGTTAAGATTCTGAGAAGCAATCTAGTAGCGTTAAGCCTTATTAGCAGCCTTATATTCGTTAAATAGAGGCATATAAGAGAATAGATTATACCAATATAGGTTAGTAGCGCTAAGTATAAAGAATAGAGACCCGCTCTTAATATTTTTAGCATAAGCCGTAAGCTTATTCCTCTTCTGCTTCTAGTAGGGCCTGGTGCCCTTAAGCTTCCGTATATACTATATAATCTTATTTAGAACCTAATTGCCCCCACTACTATTTATAAGATTATTAAGCTTATCTAAAGATAGACTATTCTTATTTAATTGGCCGCAAAGAAAGCAGGTGGCGTTAAGGGCTTGCTCTCTTATAATCCGATTAAACACGTAGTAGCGAAATAAGGGGTGGTGGCCAAACCGATAGTCCTAATACTTTAGTATATACTTAGCGTACGCAGCTAGGGTAACTATACGGCTTTGTGGTATATTAAAGTTGGCTTTACTATAAGGAAACAGAGTAGGAAAGGCGCTGCGCATAATAAAACTAGCTAATCGCTTAGAGAGAGGTATCTGCCGCATAGTAGGAACCTCTAGGCCCGCTTATAGGCCTTATTATTGTTAAACCTCGCGACTTAAAAGCTCTAATTTATTAAGGTTAGGCACCAGATTAGAAACCAAAGTATCCAGTACATCATTATTAAATTCACCATTTAGTATATCACTGCTAGGCTTAACAGGTAGAGGATTAATAATAGGAGGACGTTGCATAGGAGCAGAATTACCCGTAGAAGCTAACGCAGCCTATAATCTAGGAGTAAGCTAAGCCGTCGGGCCACTAGAATCTAACTCCGACTTATTAATATAAGGTAGCTAATCTAATATAGAGCCATTTTTGGGTAAGCTAGTAAGCCGGGTGCTATATATTTTAACGTTGTGATAATTAGGATAATTAACCTTTAGAAAGTAAAGCCACAGTGATATAGCAGAGCGCCTTACGGTGTACCGTTTGGTGAACCGCCGGCTTAGGTATTCGCCACCATCTACTACCGTAGGCCTCACAACCAGTATATCGAGTTCAGTAGGTAGCCGTAGTAGCTGCCTTTAAGTCTTTAGTGTATTCTGGCCAAAGCAGTAAACGTAGCCAGTATAGCGATATTGCTGGCCGCGTACACGCACGACTTGCAGATGAACGTATACGCGCGTAATTAGAAGCTCCTCTACCGCGGTAAGTATAGGTAGGAAGCTAGGAATAGGCCCCAGATCGAGCCCGTTACTTTCACTAAATAGGGGGGGGAGGGTTAGATCCTTAAGACTATCGGCGTCCTTAATACAGGCTTTACATACACCTATATTATTACCCTCCGTAGCTAGGCCTATTTGGAACCACCGCTCCTTATAATAACTGCACGTCTCTATATATTTAGCCTATAGTATACTCCTAAACTTCTTAATCCGCTTCTAATTAATAGCTAAAACGGGTAGTAGTGTGGCCGTAGTTAGAGCTTACTAAGAGGGAGCTTACCGCAAGGGAGCTTACTAAGAGGGAGCTTGCCGCTAAGAGAAAGCTTACCGCAAGGGAGCTTGCCGCAAGGAAGGTGGTATTAGCGGTAGAGTAGGTGTTGGCGGTAGAGTAGGTATTAGCGGTAGTGTAGGTATTAGCGGTAGTGTAGGTATTAGCGGTAGAGTAGGCATAGGAGCTAGTTACGGCAAGGACGCATTTAGGTTATTTAGAGTGCCTCTCCTACTATACAAAGCTTTATCTATAGTATATAGCGAAGAAGTAGGCAAGTAAGCTTCACCCTACCAATTAAGAATACGGTACTCTTATTATATTGCCCTAATTGTCTTCCGCTGTTAAGCTATTTTAGGGGTATCTTAACTGTTCTAGCCGCGAGGTAAGAAGACGTCCTTAGTATCGGTTTTAGGTAAAGTATTTCGCTGGCGCTTTATAGGACGAGTCTTAGTAGAACTAAGCTCTGCTTTCCGCCTATTTGAACTATATTTAGAGCCCTAGGAAAGTAAGTAAAAGTAGAAGTAATATATAGGAAAAACGCGCCTTTAACCGACACAATTAACATTACTTTAAAAGCTTAGTAGATGGGCCGTTTTTAATAAAATTAATACGGGGTTATATTAAACAGCACTTGCTGCACTTAATTAAAGCAGGTTCCACCATAGATAAGACGCATATAGTAGTATTAATAGAGATATTAACAAAGAGGTTGATTTTTTAATAGTAAGATCTTGAATATTTTAATATTCGTCACGTGTATTCTGCAGGTAGATACTACCCGCGACTTTTTCTCTAACTAACTAGAAGCTAGCTTGGCGGGTTTTTCTAACCAATTAAAAGCTGGCTTGGCAGGAGTTTGAAAATTCAAACACCTATACCTGAAAGTATAGACCACTCGTACCTCGGGTCAATTAAAGGCTGTTAATAACAAACCTAGGGGTATAAGGCCTGCGCCTAATAACTAATATAGGAGTAGGAATATATATCGTCTCTTTACGCCTATAGAGTATTATTAAAAACCGTTCGGGTAGGTAATATTGAAGGCTATTAACAACGACGACGACGTAGTAAGGAGGAAGCTGGAAAGCGTTAATTTAAAACCTGTTGAAAAACCCTATAGGAAAAATTGTTAGGAAAGACTACTTATCAACAGCTGCTGTAGAAAGACGCGACGTAAAACTTCGCGATCCTCTAGGGGTAAGACGTTTTATCACGACGATAACATAACGCCGTACGGCATAGTATTATTAAGGCTATAAGACGAATAAATAACAAAATCTCTATTAAATAAGCCTTATTTTAAAGCGAAAAGCCAAAAGGCTAATTGTGATAGATATTGATGTTGCTATTCGGAGGGAAGGCGTGACTTCGCTTTAAATAGACATTTTTATAGAATTCAATTATTAATTACGCCACCACCATGCCTTCTAATCGTACTAGAATTGATGCAGATCTTGTTCAGAAGACTTAGTATAATAATATTCCCCTAAATCGAATTGTGAAAAACCCCTGCCCTAAGCCCTTATACCTATCGCCGAATACTGGAAGCCTCTAGATAGTAAGGATTAGAAGAGACCTAGGGTGCTCTGAGTACTCTGTTTGGTTGCAGCGTAGGCAAAATGCCATTCTGCAATAAGAACGAGTGTTAGCTACCTTATATTGAGCAACTCAGCTCCAAAGATTAAGCTTACATATCAATATTATAAAATCAAACACTTTAAATATCTGAGCATAGGCACCGAATTGATTGGGGAGCACGGGCCACCTTCTCGTTGGACGCAAAGTGCCGTGCAGTCGTACAGGGTATGTTTGCGCTCTTGAACTGCCTATCCTTATTATATATTAATAGAAGCATCGGGTGATATAGCAAGTTGTGCGATCGGCGTGACATTTGCTAAATCAGGCGGAAAGAAAGCTGTCGACCCCAACTGGGCACCAAAAGAACTGGTCCTATCGGCAGCGCCAATTAGGACAATATAGCCTCAAATTCCGGCTAACAAAATTAAAATTCAGAGTTGTTCAAAGGTCGAAGCAGCAACATCTTCTTGAGTTCCTGCCAATTGAAAGCGGTCAGCAAAAAGTAATAAAAATGATCAGTAACGTTTGCCAATGCACTCATACCTGATCATTGACCTCACCAAATTCCATTTCCGTCTTTAGACCAGAGTAGCCGCTGCTTTATGGTGCGTTCGGTCGCGGAAGAGACGCGTTTCTCCGAAACTGTCAAGCATTCGTGGCTTTGCGAGGTGCATGCAATTTGAAGGCTTCAGATTGAATCTGATTCTGAAACTGTTTCTCAATACCTCCATTAATCACATTTCAACTACTTCTTATAGTAAAGCGTAGGCGGTAGGAAGAACATTAGAATTAAGTGGCTCCATTTCAACCGAACGGTCACCTCCACATCGTTCGGATTCAATCTAAAGCCTCCAGATTTAAGTTGATCTGGAGCCCAAATTTGCAACCGAACGCACCCTTATTAATTAGATTAGATCTAAAAACTAACAATTGGGATTAGGTTGCGCTAAAATCTAGATTTGGACCGTTTAAGATATATAGCTAAGCCTATATGGGAAGATGCTAAACTACATTAAATTTTGTCTAGAGTGAATTCGACTGCCAAATCCGCTCTCTAAATGATGTTTTAAAAGGGTTATAAAAGTGGACGTATAAGAAGAGTTTGTAGAGAGATTAGACAATTATATTATGCAATTATATATATAAGGTAAAGTCTTAAAATAAGAAAGTAGAAGGTAGGATATCCTAAAACATTATCCTTAACTAGAAGTTAAAGTAGCTAGTAATAGTTATAAAGCAGTGTGTCCAAGAGTTAGTAACGCTATTAGCTTTACTACTAAGAGGCTACTAATATAAGTAGTTAGCTAGCTAACTGCTTTATAATAGTTAGTTAACTATAAGACTATAGCTAGCTAATAGCTCTATCTTAGCGGTAAAATTTAGTGGTAAGTTAAAGCTTTTAGTATATTTAAATAATCTAGTTAGTTAATTATACGCTAAGTAATAGGAAACCTGTAGGAATCTCTTGCTTAGCTATAGTAAATAAAGCATTTCCCCTAATATCTCTATTACGCGCTAAAACCTATACTAAAGCTTACTATTTTATTACCTATATAAAATATAAAATATTTTATATTTTACGTATTAGCTAAGTAGTAGAGCTTCTTTATCTACTTCCTCTTTTACTTTTTCTTTATTTAATTTATAATCTACGTATTATTTAACTTCTTTAGTACCGCGTAGGGTATAAGGGCGCGGAGAGACTTTAGGGAAGATTTAAAGGAATAATATAAATTCTATCTAAATCTAAGGGTATATAGCTCTCGCTAAGAACAAGACGTTGCGTAAAGAAGAGAAGGGAATAATAAGAGAATTATATAATTAAATAGTTAGGGGCTTAGTGGTTAATGCGTGCGTATATATACACGCGGTCTTTAACGGACTTTAGTAGAGTTTAATTAATCTAGTAGAATTTGGTAGAATTTAATTAAAGCGTTAGAATTTATCTGTCGAGTGTTTTACTAAGATATTCCTACTATAACTAGGCTAGTCCCGTTATAGTACCCCCTCCTTTTAGCCAAAGGTCTAAATAATTTATTGCGTGTTATATTTTCGCGTTAAGTAGTAGTATAGGATTTTGCCAGTTCTAATCGTTAAGTAGGCCAATTAGGATTTTCTATACCCGGTATAGAAAATCACTATTAGCTTAGTTAAGGCGGTAAGCCGAACTAATATCTTTATAGTAGGTCTTAGTAAGGCAAATTTAACTAATTAGACAACTTTAACCGCTAGTTAAAGTTCCTTAATATCTTGCGTGTTATATAATTGTATTATAAACGTTATAACATATTTTAAGTTCTTTTTAATTTTAAGCTTCCTGCTATTATATTTTGTGTATTTATATTAGGTAGCAGTTATTTACCTTTATATTATATCTATTTAGCTAAAGCAGGCCGCAAAGGATAGTTTTTATAAAATTCTTTTACTAAGGAAGGCGTGTTAGTCTTAATCTAGTTATAGGTTTCCCAAGTTTATATTTTATATCCTTCCTACTTAATAAGAAGTTTAAATTGTTTATATTATATTTTTTTATTATATATTATTAATTAAGTTAATAAAGTAAAAACCGTTACTGTTATTAATAATTATAAGAGGTAGCGGTAGCACTTTATAAGTTATAGGTTTACCTTTTAAAGGTTATAGTAAGTTTATATAAAACGTTAAATATATTTTTATCTTAGTTAGTAGTTTAAGCTTATAAGCGTACGGGCTTAGTTTCTTTTTAATTTAGTATAGGCCCGTAAACTTCTAGTCTAGTTTCTTTAAGGGTTATTAAGTCTTTAGGTTTTATATATTTAGGTAAACTATATTACCTTTCTTAAAGTCCTACGCGGGAGCTTATCCTTTATTTGTATGCTATTCTTATACTATTTAAGCGTACGCTAATTTACTTTATAATAGTTCCGTTAACTNCTTTATTTAATTAGCAANGTTATATANATTAATTAGTTAAATCCTCNTAATNNTAGGNCCTATTATATTAATTTTAGGTTATAGTTTAAATTTAAGTTAAGGGTCTTATCTATAGGTTGTATAGAACGGCGTTATACCTATTAATTTATTTCTTATATTATTTATAGTAAACTTAGCTAACAGTAACCACTTTTCCTAGTTATCTTGTAGGTAGGAGTAGTATATTTATAAGTATTATTCTATAATTACGTTTATAATTTTAGTTTAACTATCTATCTCTAAATAAAACGTAGTTAAGAGTTATATTTATATACTTAATTGTTTATATAGGGCTTACTAGAAGTTTAAAATAAACTAGCTTCTATAGTCGGATATTATTAAATTAGGAAGTCTATATAGCTTAAAGACGTACTTAATAAAATATTCGGCTACTAATATTATATTAATTAAGTCTATAGGAATTATATATTGCATTTTTATAAGGCGGTTAATAACTACTATTATCACGGCTTAAATAAATGCCTCTAAACCAAAGCTTAAACGAATGCTGTATTACGAAGATACTAAGCTAAAAAAAAGGAAAAAAGGGGTCACTAGGACCGATGTAAATAAATATATAGGGTAAGCCGCCAAGGCGCTAGCTTTAAGCGGGCTAATTATAGGTTAACAGAATATAGCAGAATTTAGCAAGTAACGTACAATAGCGCCGTTACATTACCCCCCTCTTTAAAAGAAAGCCTACCTTTAGGCTTAGTTAGAAATAGGGTAGCACTAGGCTTATAAATATAGGATTATAAAATATAAGATAAGGAGATAAAGGGGACACAAGTCCATCTAAACTAAGTACAAAGGGCGATTATGGCTAAGTGGAAGCACTAGGCTAGAAAGAGTAGCCGCTAAAAGTCTTAGCACGGATCTAACCAATTAGATAACTTTAACCGGCAGTCAAAGTTCCTGGACATCTAAGATTTTACGGTACTAGTAGAAAACGGCAGAATATAGCAGAATTTGGTAGACAGCTGTATTAGGGCTTTGGGGCGTTTTTATCCCTATATTTTTTTAGTAACTTATTATCTTTATTATACTAGCATTCCATCTATTTATCTAGGTACTTTAGGGGTCCAGGCGCATTAGGGTATTAGTTATAAAATTCTTTAAGCTTCTAAGGGTAGCCTATAAAGTTCCACATAAGGTACTAGGTTAGGTTAGGATCGTAGCCCTTCTATTAGACACGGTATTTTAGCGCTCCCCATACTATCTTATAGGCTAGTATTTTATTAACCTCCCATTCGTTATTACCGTTTACTTAAACTAGTAAAAAAGGCTCGTTCTTTTATTTAGGCAATAGGTTATTTATAGCTTTCCGTAATTTATCTAGTAAGAAAATAGGGTAAACCCTAATTAAATTTGGGAGCTTTATCTTATATAAGTTGCCTATCTTCTTAAAAACCTTATATAGTCCTGCTATCTAGTAGTCTAGCTTATAGCTAGGTCGTTCAGTCTTCTAATTCCTTATTATAACCCAGACTATATCGCTAGGGGCAAAATCAGGCTCTTAACGGTGTTTATTCGCCTACTATTCCATTAACCTCTAAGCTTTTTCTAGGTTCTCGTGGGCTACCATCCAGGCTTCCTCTAATCGTTTGGCGTACTATTAGGCCTCAGTATAGAATAGCTTCTTTTGTATAGTCTAGGGTTCTTTTAGCTTTTTCTAGTTAAAGCTTATATAGGGTAAGTATCCTATTTCTAGCTGGATTGGGGCAAACCCTATAGAGTTATAGGGTAGGGTTGCTTGCGCGTAGTCTATTAAGGGTAGTAGTTTAAACTAGTTATCCTAGAAATAGTTAATAAAGGGCTTAAGCCTCTAGTCTAGGTACTAATTTATAATCTCTATCTAACCGTTTGTCTAGGGGTAATAAGCCATAAAAAGCTTTAGCTTAATGCCTAAAATTTAGGTAAACTTATTCTAGAAGGCTGATATAAACTATAGCCTATAATTAGATATAATAGTATCTAGTAGTCCATAGATTTGGTAGACGTAATAGACGTATAGCTAGGCTACCTCTTTAGTATTAATGTTCTTATAATAGGGAATTAAGAATAGGCGTTTACTAAAGCGGTTAACTATAACTATAACTATATTATATCCGTTATAGTCCCTAGGTAGTTTATAGAAGTCTATAAAGATATACTACTAAGGGCGCTCTAGTATTAAGAGTGGCTTAAGTAGTCCTAGGGTCTTATTTTATAGGATTATAGCTCTCTAGTAGTCTTTATAGTTCCGTATATATTAATTAATATTTATAACTATTCTTAGCTAATAATAGCGGCAGTTAATAATTTTATAGGTCTTATTCTTACTAGAGTATACTATAAAGACTTAGCAATAAGCTTCGCGGATTAGTTTAGTCCGTAAATTATTAATATTAGAGACTATAAGCCACTCCTAGTATAGGAGCAATCCTTTCTCTATCTTAAAATCGGGGTTTCCTTTTACAGCTTATTCGCGAAGGGTCCTTAAGGTATTAGCCGTACGGTTTACAGTTAGAAGGTGGTTAATTAGCCCTATTAGCTTATCTAAGAACTCCTTTATTAGTGCTAGCTTATTTTACTAGGAGTCTAGCTCCTTAAAGATTTATAAGTTAAGCTATTCTAGATAAAGGAGGGCGCGTATCTAATATTAGGTCTTTAGCTTATCCTAAGGTCCTATATCTTATTCTCTTTAGGTTAGGGCATTAGCCTTAAAGTTTTACTTACTAGAACAATATATAATCGTAAAGAAGAATTAGAAGAGTATTTTAGCCTACTGGGCTTATTATCTAGTAAGCTACTTTATAGTTATAAAGTACTCTAGGGCTTTATAATCTGTATATATCTTAATCTAAAAGTTTATACCTTTAAGCTTTACACGCTATTAGAAGAGTAATTAAATAATAGCTAGCATTTCTTTATTATGTACTTTATAGTTATACTTAGCCAAATCTATTATTTTTAAAAAGAAAGCTATAGGGTACTATTCGCCGTCTAGATATAACTATAATAGGATTCCCACTATAACCCTATTAGAGGCGTCCGTTTCTAGCATTAATTTAAGGTTTAGGTTATAGTAATAAAGAATTAGGGAAGAGATAAGCCAATCCTTTACCTCTTTAAAGGCTTCTATACAGCTATTATTAAAGACAAAAGGCGTGTCCTTCCTAGTTAGTTGTATAAGAGGTTTTACCACAATTCCGTAGTTATAGATAAACTAGTAGTAGAAGTTATAAAAGCTAAGAAATAATTAGATTCCTTTTACTATATAAGGGGGCTTCTAGTTACAGATTACCTCTACCTTCTTAGGGTCAACCTTAATTCCTTCTATAGTTATAATAAACCCAAGGTATTTTATACGTTTTACCCTAAACTCGCATTTCTTAATATTAACTTATAAGCCCGCGTTCCGTAGTCTCTTTAGGACCTTCTTAATATAAACTTAATGCTTAAGTTCGTCGTCTAAGTATATAAGAATGTCGTCTAAGTATATAAGAATGTCGTCTAGGTATACCATATAGAATTCGTTAAGGTAATTAAAAAGAACGTTATTTATATACCTTTAGTACATAGCCGGTCCGTTTATTAGTCTAAAAGAAAGAACTTTATATTTATAGGAACTATAACAGGTACAGAATATTATTAAATCTTTAAATATAGGGTCTATCCTAATTCGGTAGAAAGCTTGGCGGATATTAAGTTTAGTAAAGATCTTTACCTAGCTTAGATATACAAGGGTCTTATTAATTAAAGGAATAGGATACTGGTCCTTTTAAGTAATAGTATTTAGCTTTTAATAGTTAATATAAAAACAAAGGCCTCTATTAGGCTTTTTTATAAATAAAATAGAGGAAGTAAAAGGGGCTTAACTTAGCTCAATAAACCCTTTATCTAGGTTGTCAATTAAGTACTACTTTATTACTTTTAGCTTATCCGTTAATTAATAGTAGAGGGGGCTATAGCCTAGTAAGTTATTAGCTTCTAATTAAATCTTATAATCGTACGTTTAGTAGAGGGGTAACTTATCTAAGGCCGCCTTTAAGAATACATCCTTATAGCCTATATAAATAGTAAAAAGAAGGCATTTAACTAGTTCCTTATTAGTTTCCTTATCTAGCCTTTCCTCTCTATTATTAATAATTCAGTTAATCTTATATAGGCTTATTATAAAGACCTTATTATCCTTTCAGTATATATTAAAGTGGAACGCTATAGCGCTAATTGCGGCAATATCTATAGTAGGGGGGTTAACTAATAATAGGGGCGTATGTAACTTTAGGGACTTCTAGGGTACTAGCGTTATTATTACTCCTTTTAGCTCCTGTTACATCTTTTAAAGGTTATCCCTTATATCTTATTAATAAGTTCTTTTCTATACCGGTTAGATCTATATAATTTAGATATTATTTATATTACTATCTATCCTACTTCCGTATATAGAGTCCTCTTTAAATATAGCGCTTTAGGAGAGTATCTTTATTAGTATAGAGTTCTTTCTAGCTTCGTGGCGGGCGTCTTCTTAGGTAAAGGCTAGGTTATAGGCCCAGATATCCTACTAGTAGGTAGGGTTAGCCTTTACAGCTAGTGTCTTACGGTTAGTTCAGATCTCCCTAATAAAGGAGGATAACCTTAGTCTATCCTTTAGCCAGATAAACCGTCTTTTTTATATATTTAACCAAATATTAAAATAGGACATCTATTTTCGTCTAAGGATTATATTATAGGACCCCAGGTCTAGAATGCAAAAGGGGATACTATATTAGCGTTGTCCGTTAAGAGCAATATATAACTTTAAGACGTGGGTAATAGGCTAACCGGCTTAGCCGTTATAGCCTTTTACCTAAATAGGCTTCTCTAGTTAGATAGCTTCTGTATTTAAAAACTTAGTAATATTATTTACATAGGAAGTATTAATAAAGGTAAAGCTATTTACTCTAGTATTAATAAGGGCGGTTATATTAACTCTATATCTATTTTAAGATACTATATATAGAACCGTAAAATACTTTCCACCTATTAACTAACTATATTAATCTCTTTAAGATTAATAGGGTACCCTAGGGGGGAGTCTTTCCCTAGGGTTCTTTTTTTCCTAACTTATTAGACGTTTCTCCTTCTTTCATCTCCTTAATATTGCCTATATCCTTTAGCTCTGGGTAGAATAAGATAAAATAACCCTACTTATTATAGTTAAAGTACGTAGCCAAGGCAGGGTTAATTAAAGTATTATGGCGAATACTAGTTAATAGTGTAGTATATAACTAGTCGGGCGAAGCTTACTAGTGCGTAGTTATAACCGCCTTTAGTATATTGTAGGTTAGTAGGTTATTTAAGGTTATAGTAATCTTTTCTTATAGCCGGATTATTAGCTTATTATATAGGTTTAATTAATAGTTCTTAAGGGGAACCTGGCCTTCTCCTATAAAGTATAGGAATTAAGTTTAAAATTTGGCAAAGGGTTAGTTCGGTTTTATTATTAGGTAATTATAGTTATAACAGGCATCCTATACTTTATTCGGGTTAATATAGATAGCCGCTAGGTACTATATTATCTTATTAATAAATATAAATTGAATAGGGGAGTCGTCCTTAAACTTGGCTTAAAGGTGCCGTTAGGCGTCCCCAGTAGTTTAACTAAAGAGGTAAAGTATTTTGGCTTCTTTAGAAAGGAAATAGTTATAGTTAATACGGAGCTTTCCTTATACTTAAATCCTCTAATTTTTAAAGGTAGAGTCTATCCCATTAGATAGTAGTAGGGGGTTAAAAAGCTTAACGGACTTTAATTGCTTTATTATTATATCCATACTCCCTAATATATCGTATTTAGTGGAGTAAATAGGTCAGCTAGGGCTTTAAGAAGGGGAAGCTAGGCTATTTTATAGGGCCGTAAGGCTTTCTAGGATCTCTTATAGGGTCTCTTATATATTTCTTACTTTAAGACAATTAGCTTCTTAGCTAGCTATAAGGGCGCGAATCTACTCGCATACATCTACGATATTATTATTGTCTTTAATTTCTAATCCTAATTAGATCTTAGGTTCCTCTTAGGTAGAGGCAGCTCTCTTAAATAAGCTTACTTTAGGTACTATTATTAGCTTCCTAAGGTTTATTAGTATTATATGCTTTAGTTTTAATTCTAGGGGTATAGGTCTAGTCCTATCTAGCTTATAAAGTGGGATATTATTTAGGCCTTCCTAGGTAATATAGAGTTGTTTTAGTGTCTAAGTATAGTACGTTAATACGTTATTGCAGACGAAGTTTCTTTAGGGTAGGATATTATTAAGGCCTTTCTAGGCAAGGTAGGGAGAGCTTAGTATAATATTACGGCTTAAATAAATGCCTCTAAACCAAAGCTTAAACGAATGCTATATTACGAAGATACTAAGCTAAAGAGAAGGAAAAGAAGGGGTCGCTAAGACTAATATAAATAAATATATAGTGTAACGGAACCTTATAGCAAGAACTACGATAGGCTCGTTATTAGGCTAAGTGTGTAAGTGATGTGAGTTTAAAGTTAACAACGTAATAATAACTAGTGGAGTGGTTGCCTAATAGATTAACTCCAATTGTATTCTAAGAATTACTATAAGGAAGGAACTATCTAGGTAGGGATTAAGGGTCCTTAAATATATAACCGTACTCCTATAAAATCCTTCTTATACGTAATATACGTATACTCTATCTACTCTATTATAGATTATATAGATCCTACAGATTATATAAATCACCCCACGTAACCTTAGTTACTATTCCTCGTTATATAGCTCTATCGGCTCCATCCTAGACCGTGCTTAAATTAACTGTTACGGCACTGGCAGAACTTGGCAGAACTACGCACCGGCAAGTTGCTACAGATTGCCGTATATTGCGGTCACGTGACGCGAAGATCGTATATAGCTTCGAGCGGCGCTCCCCTTCTTCTCCTTTCCTTTCTTTAGCTTTAGATTCTTGTTTATAGACAATCCAATCATATAGGCTTGCGCGACCATTTTGCCGTACTTATGTCTCGATTGACTAAGTCGCTAACATTATCTAAAGCTCACTCTACTCTTTCTTCCTGAGAAGGAACTTAAATATATCTACGAGAACATAGAATAGGACCCTAAGGACATTACTAGAACCACAAGGATAGGACCTAAAAGAAAAGAATAGAACCCTAAGGAAAGGACCTATAAGACACGCATAGACCAGAACCCCTAAAGAAATTACCTAGAATTACCCAATACCCCTACTACTATGCCACGAACTATAGCAGCAGGTAAAGCAGCTATAGGACCCTTAAATACTTCAGATAAAGAAACAATTAACGTTTTAACCCCCTAGGCGGAGCTTGCGGCTGCTAATGCCGAAATTAAACGATTGCGAGAGCTGCTCGAAGCTAGAGATACCCCTATATCTAATAATAAGTCATTATTAGACAACCAAAGACTTACTATAGTCCTTTAGGCCCTATTTTAGCGCCTTAGTGGATCCACTAAGGCCTATATAGCACTAAAGCGGTTAGCAAAGGTCGCGGACCCCCCACTACTTATAGACGGAACCGACCCTATATTTAATAATTAGAAGCTCCAATTATAGGATAAGCTTAAAGTTAATATAAACCACTTCCCTAACGCCCGAGCTAGAATAGCCTACGTCTTCGGCCGTACTGGCGGAGACGCCCAGACGTATTTACGCCCGCGATACACTAAAGACTTAGTAGACCCCTTTATCTCTAAAGAAGAAATAATTAAATACTTATCTTCTATTTATAAGGACCCTTTTAAAGTATAGAACGCCCGCCTTGGCTATAAAAGCCTAAATATAAAAACAACGGAGACCTTTTCGGCCTTCTAAACCCGCTTTTTATACCTGGCCGGATAGGCCTAGATCCCCTAGGAAGACCTATTACCAGACCTCTTTAATAAGCTTACCCTGGACCTATAGCGGGCCGTATTACTAGCTTATACTACGGTATAGACGTTAAAGGAACTTATGGATTATTGCCTAGCTATTAACCAAGGCCTTTATTGAATTAAGGCACGCGCCGACTAGCTAAAAACTAGAAACCTTGCAAACTAGGCCGCAGGTACTGCAAGTACGGCCTATAGTGCCCTGGTATAATCGGCAACTCCTATAGCTAACCCGGCAGCTAGCTGCGCAGCTACCTCTACTACGGGCCTAGTATACACCCGGCCTATATACAGCGACCCCTATATATAGGCCCTTAGTAATTAAGGAGCTTGCTTCTTATACGGTTAAATAGGCCACCCTATAAGGAACTACCTAACAAAGGTAAGGATAAATAAGGTCCTGTTAATTTAGGAGGATAGTACGAAGCTAGAAAAAGAGGAACCTTAGAGGAAGACTCCTCTCTAGGGTTAAAAGGGATTGATATGTTATATATTAATCTAGGTTGGCTAGTTAGTAGAAGAAGCTGCACTATCCCTTATACTTTATTTCGTAATAGATATTAAGTTTTAACCTCTGCTTTAGCTAACTTAGGAGTAAATACCTTTACCTTAATTAATATAAAGTGCGCTGTAAAACTAGCTAATTTTTTAAATATACCCTTTAAAGAACTGCCTAAACTAATCCCTATTTGCGGTTATAACGGACAAATAGGGCTACTTATTATAACTATCTTGCGGATCTACCTCCGCGTTAACGGACGAAGGTAGTATAACGTCCCCTTTCTCATTACGGACTTAGGAAGCTATAATATAATCTTAAGAAGAAAATAGCTAGCCTATTTAGGCTTATAGCTTAAAGTATAGAGTAGACGGCTTATCTGGCCTAAAACTCTACCCCCAACCCCTTCCTTTATAAAAGAAATCAGTATTATAATAGAAAACCTTATACGGCCCTAGATTAATACCATTTACTAGGCCAATGCTATGCGCAGAGACTAGGCCTTTAAGAAGGACATATAGCTTAACCTATAACGGATCTGTATACTACGCCGCCCCTAGACTACCTATATTACGCTACCCGTACTAAAGACCTAGGAAGTCGGTAGTGACCTAGCTAAGTTCCCTATAGAGAACCCTACGAAGCTATAAAGGAAAGCTAGGGATATTGGACGCTATACTAAACTAATAGATAGGAAGGACAACTTACGGAAAATAGAACGTGAGCTAAGGAAGACTATAAACCCTATACCGCAAACTACGGCCTAACGGACGCTAAAGAAACCCATGGACCTCCTACTAGTTAATGTCTGCTATATTAGCGCTGTAGGATTCTACTAGAACCTAGTTTAGCTTAATACCGTTGCCTTTATAACTAGCCTATACGAAATTAACCAAATAATTAAGGAAAAGGAAAGTAAGCTTAGTAGATAGGAAAGCGGGCTTACGGATAAAGAACTAGTAGAGTAAAAACTGCCTAATTAATACCGGAAATTTAAGGACGTATTCTCTAAGGTAGCGTCTAACATACTTCTACCCCACCGACTATATAACTATAAGATTAAGATTAAGCAAGATAAGGGAAGTACCCTTAGCTTTAGCCCTCTCTACCTATAGTCTATTGCCGAATTATAGGCTATAAAGTAGTACCTTATTAATAACCTAAATAAGGGCTTNATTNAGCCTAGCNAAGCCCCNTTTAANTTACCTATTCTNTTTGTTAAAAAGCNAAATAGAGNACTNCGCTTNTGTATTAACTACTATAAGCTAAATAATATAACCCGTAAGGACCGCTACCTGCTACCCTTACTTAATAAGACTTTTACCCAAATAAGTAGAGCTAAGGTTTTTATAAAGCTTAATATCCGCTAGGCCTTTTACTAAATTAGGATAAACCCTAGGTTTAAGGATCTTATTACATTCCGGACCTATTACGGGACATATAAATATAAGGTACTTCTTTTTAGACTAACCAACGGATCAGCTACGTACCAGCGGTATATAAACGATGTACTCTTTAACTACCTTGACGACTTCTGTACGGCCTATCTAGATAATATTATAATCTATTTAGAGAATGAACTAGAATATAAGGAGCACGTTTATAAAGTCCTATAATGGCTCCACGAAGCTAGCCTCTAGGCCGATATTAAGAAGTTAGAATTTAGTGTTAAGCGTATAAAGTACCTAGGTTTTATTATTAGCACGGACGGAATTAAGGCCAACCCAGAGAAAACGACTACAATTGACTAGTGGACGCCCCCTTGGACCGTAAAGGGGGTATAATCGTTTTTAGGTTTCTGTAACTTCTACTAACGCTTTATTAAGAACTATAGTAGGATCGCCTGGCCTCTTAACCGCCTTACTAGGAAAGACCAGCCCTTTTACTTTAACGCTATGTGTATACAGGCCTTTAATAAGCTTAAAAAACGGCTAGTGTCGGCCCCCCTATTTGCCTACTTTAACCTAAAACGGCCCTTAATGCTAGAAACTAATGCCTTAGACGGCGCGATAGCTAGTGTTTTTTCCCAGAAGTAATTGGACGGAGAATGGCACCCTATTATATACTATTTAAAGACTATAATAGATGCTGAACTAAACTACCACATCTATGATAAAGAAATGCTGGCTATTATCTCTAGCTTTTAGCACTGGCGTATATAGCTAGAGGGGACCCCTAAACCTATTAAAGTAGTATTAGATTATAAGGCCCTAGAATACTTTATAATAACTAAGGCCCTTACGGCCTGGTAGGCACGCTAGGCAGACGTCCTATCTTAGTTTAACTTCTTAATTATATATAGACTAGGCGCTGCGAACTATGCGGATGCTCTTATTAGGCGCAAATAAGACCTAGGTAATTATACAGCTGTGAAGATCTTATTACGGACCTAGACGCTACTACGACTAGAGCACCTTAACCCCCGGATATAGGCAGAACTAAGTATAGACCCCTTAGGCGCCAAGATGTATCCCATTAACCCTTTAGGACTTAACTTAATTAATGAATTGCTATAGATAAACCGTACGGCCCCTTCTCTACAGAAGTACCATAAAAAGGCAAAGAACGTTACCAGCCTATAGTCCCTCAAAAATGGATTACTTAAGCATTAGGAACAGCTAGTAGTGGTAGAGGAACAGAACTTACGGACTTAGCTTATTGCTAAAGCACATACCTAGGTCTTTACGGCCTACCCTAGAAAGAATAAGACCTGTAGGATTATTGGCGACCGCTACTACTGGCCCGGAATGGTTATGGATATTAACCGCTATATACGGAACTGCAACGACTGCCGTAGGTCTATAATCCCATGAGATAAGACCCTAGGACTATTAAAATCCCTCCTAATACCTGACCGCCCCTGGCAACATGTCTCTATAGACTTTTATAAGCTACCTCCAGACCATGACGGATATAATATGGTTATAATCCTGGTTGACCGCTTCGGCAAGCGCCCGTTTTTAATTCCCTATTATAAGAATATTAATGCTAAAGAGGCAGCCTGACTGTATATTTACTACGTCTACTAAATTTACGGACTACTAGATACTATTATATCTAACCGCGGGCCGCAGTTTATATTAGCCTTTTAGAATGAGTTTACCTAGATCTTAGGCATTAAGCTAAAGCTTTCTATAGCATATTACCCCCAGATAGACGGTTAAACGGAGATTATAAATCAATACTTAGACTAGAGACTCCGGCCTTTTATTAACTACTTTTAGGATAACTGGGCCGAACTGTTGCCCTTAATAGACTACGCCCAAGCAACCCTACCCCACGACTCTACCGGATTTGCCCCTATTTAACTAGAAATGGGTTACCTACCCTATATAAGCTTTAACTGGGAAAGACCAGAAGGGCCCTAGACCGTACGCGAAAAACTATCTTATAAGGAAGCTTAGCAGTACGCTAAGCGCTTAGAAGAAGCCTAGAAAGTAGCCTATACAAACCTAAAAAAGGCTTAGAAATTAATGGAATAGCAGGCAAATAAGCATAGGCGCGAGCCTGACTTTACTATAGGCAATATGGTTTAGGTTATAATAAAGAACTAGAAGATAGAACGGCCTAGCCGTAAGCTAGACTATAAAATAGCAGGACTGTATAAAATTCTTAATAAAGTAGGCAACTTGTATAAGGTTAAGCTCCTAGACTTAATTAAAGTCCACCCTATCTTTTTACCGGATAAGCTATAGAAAGCTATAAATAACCTACTGCCCAGATAAAAGAATAAACCTCCCCTGCCAATTTAAGTTAACGATAATAATAAATAGGAAATTAAAGAAATACTAGCCTATAAACTTGTAAAGGGAACGTTAAAGTATTATATTAGTTGGAAAGGATATAACTTAGACCCCACTTAGTACCCTATATAGAACTTTATAGGTAGCCCCTATAAGCTTTAGGAGTTTTATAGCCGTTACCCTAACAAACCCGGACCGCTAAAGTACCTAAATAAGTGGATAGAATACTAGTATAATAAAGATAATAAGCTACTAGAAGAATATAAGGACAAAAACACCTTAGAAATTTCTTAGTTACGTAAGGTGTTAAGATATCCAGGAACTTCAACCGGCGGTTAAAGTTATCTAATTAGTCAGATTCTCTTGCTAAGACTTTTAGTAGCAAAGCCTAAGGGCAGGCTTTTTTGGAGGGGGAGGTAATGTTACGGCACTGGCAGAACTTAGCAGAACTACGCACCGGCAAGTTGCCATAGATTGCTGTATATTGCGGTCATGTGACGCAAAGATCGTATATAGCTTCGAGCGGCGCTCCCCTTCTTCTCCTTTCCTTTCTTTAGCTTTAGATTCTCGTTTATAGACAATCCAATCGTACAGGCTTGCGCGACCATTTTGCCGTACTTATGTCTCGATTAACTGAGTCGCTAACATTAACTAACTAGCTTCTTCCAACTCTTCCCTAAGTAGTTATAACATTATACTTAAAGCGTCCGTAATACCATCTCCCTCCTTTCTATCTTTATCCTTAAAGATCCTAAATATCTCTAAGTCGTCTACTAGAAGTGTAATGTCCGTTTAATTAATTTAGTTAATATCTTTGCTTATTATACCTAAAGTAATTTCTTCTTCCTCTATAGCTCGTCGGTCTCGTACTATTGCTGCAATATTATCTCTTAGTAAGATAATGCCGTCTCCGTGTTCTTATTGCCTAAAAGAGGGGCTAGTTTATATTATATTGGCGAGTCTATCTTTGTAATAACCGTCCTTTTGCTTAGAGTGTACTAAAGTAAATATTTATTTGTCTTGCGACATTCGCTCTATCTCTAATGCTAAATATATATAACCTATTACTCTTAATAGTTGTCTAGTTCCCTAATTAATTTATTTTAGGGTTTCGTGTTTAATTTACTGCTATACGGCTAGATAATAAACTATCTATTTATTAGCAAAATGTTCATGCCTCCTAATAGTACTAATAGCTCCTAATAGTTCCTATCAGGGCTATTAGGAGCTCTAGGAGACACTTACACTCGGCATCCTGTTAGGAACCTATCAAGATATCGCCCAGACTATTAGGATCTCTAGGACCTTTAGGATCTCTAGGACCTCTAGGACCTCTAGGACTACTAGGACCTTTAGGACCTCTAAGACCACTAGGACCTCTAGGACTACTAGGACCACTAGGACTTCTAGGACAACTAGGACAATTAGGACAATAAGAAAAATAAAATTCTAGATTTAAAAATTAAGTATATTAGTAAAATACTAGTTTTTCTACTACTCTAAAATTATAAAAATACTTAAGTAGATATAGTACTTTAATATTTATAGTTGGCTGGAAAAAGTAAAAGCTAGCGTAACTATTTAATAATATTAAAAACTTTAATAATTCTCCATACTAAAATAAGTTAAGACTATATATATAAGAGGCCTGGCCTAACTACTAAAGTAATATAAATATCGTTTTAGAATCGCATACGCTAGTATAAGTATAAAAAGCTTAGGTTTAGACCTAGTAATGCTATATAACGCTATAGGCTTTAGAAATCCTCCTTACTACTTTACCAAAAAATAACCCTACTATAGCCTTTTATAAACTGTATAAACTTCTAAAATACCTCATTATTATATATATACTGATCCTTACTAGCGTTGCTATTATACTAGCCAGCTCTATTATCTAATAAACCTAGGGTATTCTTAAAATCATCCCATATAAATTCGGAGTGGATAGGTACTTATGCCCGCACTTTCTTCTGGCCTATTATAATTAAGTAGAAATCTAATATTTCTTCTTCGCCACCCTACATACTCGCAATTTCCTAGACGGTTATCTATATAAATACTTATAATTAGTATATAACTATAGGAAGAAGCTTAAAATTAAAGAAACTAAATGCTATACCAGGTTATTCCCCTTTAAAGCACTACCTCTAATTAGTCTAGGTCTAGGTAAGCTAGAAGAGTAAGGCTGTATTAATAAAGTAAAGTAATCCGAATTAGTATTGCCGCACTACATTTAAATAGCAGCCTTTAAGCTTTTGGTGCTCTTGTTATCTAAATCCTTAAATAAATCGTCTAAAATATTATTATATAGATTCCGCCATAGTTCGGTATTACAGAACTATTTGTCTTTGTTATTATAGAGTTATGCCCTTATCTTCGCATCTTTAAATATATAAAACTTAATTATAACCTAGCGGTGTAGTACCGTAGCATCCTACGTTGCAAGTAGCTCCCTATAGATTGCTTTATCCTTATTAGCAGTGAGATATAAAATATAGTAAATTTATCCTACCTTAAACCTCCTCGCTACTAATATACTTAATAGTCTTATAGTGGCCAGACAGGTACTCCTGGATATTATACCTTAAACTAACTATAATAAAGCATACTGTTACGCTAGCGAGCTCGTTAAAATATTTGGCGGAAAACTAGTATTAGGCTATTCCTATTAAACTATTTACCTAGAATATATCCGCGTAGGCAGCGACGATTGCTTTATAGTAGAATTATCTCTTACCGGCCTATTAATATTGGCAAAGTAGTACAGTTTTTATTTGTAATTAGGTGATATATAAAAGGGGGCTACTTATAGAAGGTAATAGAAAGTGGTAGGGTTTATAGTAAAAAGAAGCAGAATTATTATATAAAAGTAGGTGAATTTATGAGATGGAAAATGGAAGAAATTTAATATAAAAGGTGGCTAAATTTAGGGGGTGGAAAACGGTGGATCTTTGGCGTAGAGAAATATTGGGTATAGTAATAGAAGGGCTTATTTAAGAAGTATATACCTTTTCAGCCAGTTCATATATAAAAGAGTGGTCTTTTAGTAACCTTTTTACCTTTTTACTATTATTACCAAAGCCTAGGCTATATACTTCCCTAACAATAGCCCAGAACTTGCGGTTTGCTTTAATTCTAAAGTCTCCTAACCTATTCTTTATCTACGCGCATTTAGTTAGTATAACTCCCTAGCATATTAATATACTCTAAAAGTACCTTACGCGCGCTAACTTAATTAGGTTTACAATCTACTTATTTTTATTCCTCCCTTAATAAACTAGCTTAGGTTATAGTCCATAATTTAATAATTAGCGTCTCTAACGTAGAAGGAAATTAATCCACCTAGGGATTAACTTATAGGTTTAAGGATCCGCCATTACCTGTGTATATTTTCGCGAGAAATATACTTGTCGCTTGGTTAAAAACGGCTTTATAGGCATTCTTAACCTTCCAGTTTATACGGTATCCGTAGTAGTCCTATACAAAGCGCGCTCTAAGATAATATTATATTTATACTTGTACACGCTTCCTTTTCCAGTTAGTTTTATTTATATTAGATTCTGCTAATTTATTATAGGGAAGTGAGTTAAAACCACTATTAATGTTATAGATAAGTGCGGCATCTAGTAATTTAGGGCTTAATTAATGGGGGCGTAAGGCCAAAGTAGGTATTATATAAGGTAGTCGCTTAGGTTAAGTACTTCTATATATAATACCTCTTTTAGGCGAGCTAGGTGGCTTAAGGTGGTGCTATCTATATTTAATATTGCGTAGCATTCTAGGTAAGCCTAGTATATTAGACCTTAGTCCGCTCCTATTATAACAAAGAGAGATAGGCTACTAATTAAACCGCCTATTAGTATACAATCAGTAATTTAGATAAGCCCTATATATATAATTTTAAAGGTATACTATTTACAAGACTTAGCTTAGCGTCTATAGCCGGTTTATTAGTTAAATTAGATATAGTATAGTTTAAGAATAAAGTAATAGAGGATGTATTTTTAGTTATATTATTAAGCAAGTGCCTCTTATAGGTGCCTAGCACTAGCATTAACGTATTACTCTTATTTTATAAGGTATCTTAGGTATTGGCATTAGTATATTATACGTTAGCCGCGTATATATTAATGTAGTATCTAAGAAGCCTACTTAAAAACGCGTCTATACCGCTTTGTAAGAACCTTCGCTATTCTCTTAAGGCGTATTATAGCTCTATATATTATATAAGCTAATTAAATACACCTCCTAATAGAGCTTACCAGCCTATAGTAATCTCTATTCGTTTAGCCTAGTAATATTATCTTTTTTCTACACAACTAATAGTATAGGGACTTCGTGGTTTCTAGTTTCGTGGCATTATTTATAGGGTTAAGCAAATAGTATAATAGCGGTAGGAAAAGTACTGTATTAAAAGCAATTATTTATATAATAAGGGTTGTTATTAAAGAGACGGATAAGTGTATAGAAGAAAATAGGGGTTATAGTGCGTTATTTGTGGTTAGAACGCGGACAAGCTAAGCTATTCCCGTTAAGCCACTATCAGAATCGTGTTAAATTAACACTATAACTTATAACTTTATCTACTCTTTCTAGCCTTTAGACTAATTTTCTTAATAACGCGCCTAGGATTTAACACTAAAAGATGTACTATGTGTGGCATATAATTAACCATCTTAAAGACGACTATATAGAAGACACAATTAACTACTTTAAAGACAATTATAAGGAGGATATATGCGCCAATACGCCAGAAACGAGTTGCCCCTACCCTACTTAAGTAATGGCTTACGAGTTATTTATTACTAATAGATACCAATCCTAACCTAATCCCCCTCTTAATACCTTTATTTAATTTGGACTTTAATAGTATAGAGGAATAAGAAGTTATATACATTCGGATTAAGACCCCACTCGCCCCTAGAATAGAGGTAATAGTTAAGAATTATACTCTAAGGCCACTACCGTTTGCTACGTCTACCTCCTATACCTAAACCCCTTATCCTACTCTATCTTATAGTCCGCTATTATAGTAGCGGCTAGTATTACGTACTTACCAAGCCTCTAGGACTATTACACTATAGGTATCCAATACTAAAAGCAAGTTAGATAGTATTCTATCTACGCAAGAAATTATAAACCTAGGCTTTGTGTTATATTAATTTATAACACAGCTATAGATGGAAGATTCTATAATAGTAGATTCGGGTAAGACTTTAAGTCTGTAATTATATTGCCCTAAGATACAACTCTAAGCGTCATTATAATTGTAGATAAGCCTAGTTCCGTTGCCTTTATTATTACTAAAAACTAAGGGCTAGTTAAAAAAGCGTTTTAATAGTGGTAGGGACCTAAGTATTACGCCCTCTATACCGGCTTTTATTCCCCCTAAAGGGGAGGGAAAGGAAGACTGTATTTCTAATAATAAATACTTTAATCCTGCCCCCTTCGCTACTAGCCTAAAGGCTATAGGCTGTAGGTCTGTCTCTATTTATAACTTTATCCGCCTAAGGCTCTCTAGCGCTTTAAGGGGGGGCGAACTCCTAATTTAACACCTTTTCTTTTTACCGGCGTCTTTACAGTTTTAGGTTAATTTAAAGGAGATAAACGCGGTATGTCCGCTAGCACATTAGCAGTTAATAGTGTTAAAATATCCTAGCAAGGTTAAGTTAGCGTATATGCTTTTAATAGTAGTAGTATATAGCAGCTCTATTGCTCTAATATAGGTAGTAGATTCTTTAATATAGTTGTTGCTATATAAGTTAGTACGTAGGATTAACTCTAATCTAAAATTTATAGCATACTTAGGTGGTTCTGTTTAATTATAAAATTAATAAAATTTAGACTAAGCGTAAACGTATAATCTATAATAGTCTTCTATATCTATTTACTAGTAACCTTTTACCAGTCTCTACTCTGGAAAACGTATATTAATATATTGTAGTCCTTATTAAAGCCCACATCCTGCTTTAGAGTATCCTTAAATATTAAGAAGATAAGCTTATCCACGGAAATATTATCTATATTCTTTCCTTTAGGAAGCAGATCTCTTAGCCGTATATATATTAATACTCTAGTATCTAGGAATCGTTTAACGTATATTATTATTGCCCTAAACGTCTTAACCACCCACTACCATTTTTCTATTATTCTATCTGCGGTTAATCCAATAATGGGGTCTTTAAGGCTCTTTTAAGAGTGCTTTAAAGGTAAGGGTTTAGTATGTTTATATTCTATTTATCGCTTCTTATTATAGTTGCAGCGCTAAGCAACTGCTTAAATATACCGCTCTTTATCCGCGTCTGTAAGATCCGTAAAAATAAAATAAAATTGCGTGTATAAGTAGGTTGTGGCTTTATAAAGCTCGTTCCTCTTTTACTTAGTATTTAAGGGCTTCTCTAGTAGACCAGACGCTTATATTGTATCCTTGACTGCATTGTATATTGTTTTATATTATATATTAGTAATGCCTATCTTGTCCTTAATCTATTAAATAGACTAAGATCTATTTCTTACGTTATATCCTTAATAAGGCCGCTAGGATAAGCTGTTGGAGTCTAATATAGGGCTAACAGCGGTATATAACGCGTACGCTGGGAAAGAAAGGGATTTCTATATTGGCGATACGTCGTACCTATTATAGTTTAGTCGGCAATCCTATTTTCTAATATTAATAATTATAGTCTCGTATAGACTGTTCCGTAGTTCTTAGAAATAGGCGCTAGCTCTAATATATTAAGTTATAATAGCAGGCCGTATATATAAGGGGTAGTGGTCTAAGCTTACATAACTAAATATGGGAAATTAGATTAGATAGTCTTCTTAGCTATAGATAGTAGGCCATAATAAGGTAAATGGTTAAATTATAGTATAAATTAACAGTTACCTCTTTAATTAAAGGATATAGTATAATGTAATTACTATATATTTAGGACAACTTAAAGGAACTGGTTAATACTATTAGAGGGTAATAGAAAGGGCATCCCTATATTATATCTAAAGAGAAAGAGTATAGTAGATTCTACGGTACAGTAGAGGGCGGTAGAGAATAGTAAAAAGGGCATTACCGTATTACGTTTAAAGAAGTGGAATCTAGTAGATTCTGCGCTATAGTGGAGAGCAGTAGAGGGTAGTAGAAAGAGTATCCCTATATTATATCTAAAGAAGTAAAATCCAGTAGATTCTGCGCTGTAGTAGATAGGAGTAAAGGATAGTAAAAAGGGCGTCCCCATGTTATATCTAAAGAGGTAGAATCCAGTGGATTTTATAGTACGGTGGAGGGTAATAAAGGGTAGTAGAAAGAGTATCCCTATATTACATCTAAAGAAGTAAAATCTAGTGAATTCTGCGGTGCGGTAAAAGGGAGTAAAGAATAGTAGAAAGGGCATCTCTATATTACGTCTAAAGAGGTAGAGTGTAGTAGATTCTATAGTGTAGTAGAAGGGAATAGAGAATAGTAGAAAGGGCATCCCCATATTACGTCTAAAGAGGTAGAATTTAGTAAATTCTATAGTGCGGTAGAAAGCAGTAAAGGGTAGTAGAAAGAGTATCCCTATATTATATCTAAAAAAGTAGAATTTAGTGGATTCTATAGTGCGGTAGATAAAAGTAGAGGATGGTAGAAAGGGCATTCCCATATTACATCTAAAGAGGTAAAGTATAGTGGATTCTGCAGTACGGTAAAAGGTAGTAGGAAGTAATAGAAAGCGCACTATCCCCTTATATCCGAAGATGTGGAACATAATAGATTTTACAGTGCGGTAAATACTAGTAAAGAGTAATAAAAAGTAGATTATCCTCCTACCTCTAGGAATATAGACTATGGTGGATTTTATAGTATAGTAGATACTAGTAAAGAGTAATAGAAAGTAGATTATCCTCCTACCTCTAGGGATATAAAATATAGTGGATTCTATAATATAGTAAACGCTAATAGAGAGTAATAGAAAGTGGATTATTCTTCTACCTCTAGGAATATAAAATATAGTGGATTTTACGGTATAGCGGATACTAATAGAGAGTAATAGAAAGTAAATTATCCTCCTACCTCTAGGGATATAGAATATAGTAGATTCTGCGGTATAGTTAGTGCTAGTAGAGGGTAGTAGAAAGTGTATTACCTATTTACCTCTAAAGGAGTAAAATAAGGTAACTTCTATGGTATACTAGATATAAGTAGAAAGTTATTAAATAAACTCCCTACCTAAATATAGAACTCTACTATTAAAACTAAACTATAAACACAGAACCTCTAAGCAACAGTCCTAGAATAGGAAGTAGTAATCTACTAATAATAAGATAAACGCTACTTCCTTATTAATGCTTGGGCCTTATGTATATATAGAAAGGATATATACCTAACTAAACTACCTAAACTCAAATACGACCTTTATAATTACCCTACCTATAGCAACTATACTATTGCTTAAATAATTATACTATTATTATAAAAGCTCTACTCTTCTACGCGTTCTTTGCCCTTACGTCTCTTTTTATTAGCAGTCTTAGACTTTTTAGCCGCGCGTTTATTTCTATAGAGTTTACTAGTAAAATAAGCGGCGTTCTATTTGTTATTAGCGGTTAGTAGCTATATAATACTAATAATAAATTTACGTAATATAGTCTTATTACTAAGGATAGCTTCTAATATTATATCTTTGTTAACTATATAATTTGTAATTACCTTACAATCCTACCCTAAGCGGTAAGCTCGCTTTATAGCTTACTCTTTATATATTAATAGGTGCTATAGTTTAAGAAGTGTAATATGTCTACTGTAGTATAAGGTATAGCCTATGCTAATAGTTCCTATTATTCTAATAATAATGTCCGTTTTAGCTAAGACTAGACAAATAACCCTATTACCAGAAACAGTCATTATTTCTTAGTAGCTGTGGATAATTTCCTACCGTTACTTTGGCCTTTAATAAGATCCGTAGATGGCAACGTGGAACTCTAAATAGAATTTTTACACCTATTTATATATAATTAGGGTATATATAGGAAAATAAGATATAATAATAATCTTATCTTTTTTCTTCTTCTTACCGTCCTGGTCTGTAGGGTTTTGGATAATTACCTAATTATTTACGTATATCTCGTTTAGAACTTTATTAAGGTAATAGAGCTTTATGCTAGTGTTATACAACATATTAATATAACGTTTTATTAGCGAGTTACTGCTATTGTTATTAAACCAGCCCTTTTTATCCAAATTTTGTAAGTTCTAGCCTCTATTAAACTCCTTTTTAATCTTTATTAGACCTAGAAAGGAGCATATTAGTCTTATTTAGTATTATAATGCCTTAAAATAACCTATAGCCTATCCGATAGGATAACGCTGGCTAAGATATTTTTGTTCCTATTCTTACCTCTATCTTTCCCGTTCTAACCATAGTACTACTTAAAGATCGTTAATAAAGGCTTTAACATCCTTAACGACCTTATCTTATTAAACTAGGTTAGGTAGGACATAGTTTAACTAATTATTATAGTTAAGTTTCGGCAGTTTAATAAGTGGCTTGCCATCTAGACTAAGGGAATTACCAGTTTAATAAATTATAATTACCTCTAGAACCAGACCAAATTTATTAACCTAAGCCTAAATATTTACTAACTCTAAAGTTGATATAATATAATCCCCACCCTTAGCAGTTTGCTGTTTCTAAAGTGCATTAAATATAAGCTAAATATTTTGCAGATTCTCTTTAGAGCAAATATTATAGGATATTTTAATTTTATTTAAAGGGTTAATGTTTATCTTTTAGTTTTATTATAGGAACTTAATATACATTCCTAAGTTAGCTAGGCCTTTTTTAAACGGAGTTCCGGATATAGCCTATAGTATTAGTTACCCATAAAGTTTATAAAGAGTAGTCTTATAGAAATAAGCCTTTTCGTTCTTAATTAAATAAAGTTTATTAATAACCACTATCGCCCACGAGATGTAACAAATATTGGGTATTAGCCGTATTATTATCTTAAAATAGAATTTTAAACTTCTGGGTATTTAGACCTTTTCTTTAACCTTATAGAAATGCCCAACTATATTAAGGATCTGGCCCTTAACGGATCCGGATATAGTTAGAATTATATATTATATTTAGTTAGAGTGCCCTAAGTAGACATCTTTATTACCTATTACGGTGGCGGCTTTTATAGTTCTTAGTTTGGTTATGTTTTTTCTATAACTAGGCCTTTACGCAGTTAGCGCAAAAGTATATCCTACTAATAAAACCATTACTAGATAAGGTCCTATTAGATTACTATTAAAGAGGTTATTAAACTCTTCCGTCTAATTTTGTAGTAGCGGTATAGAAGTAATAATAAGACCGGGGCCTAGACGGAACGGTAGCTTTGCGGTACTACTACCTACTTTATACCAGTATTAGATAGGCTAATACTCTGCAGACGGATAAGGGCCAGATTCCCCATCTACGCGATACCTTTGCTGTAGTGCATTATCCTTTCTATTATTCTTAATATCGCGGGCATTCTGTGCTAGTAGGTAATTAAAGGTAATAAGAAGTAGCGCAGAGTAGGTTTTACTAAGGCCTTATTCGTTACCAATAATTCTATTAAAAAAATTATAATGCTATATAAAGCACTAAGTAATTAATAAGACCTAGTAGAGATAAAGTGTATACTTAAACCCTAGCAAAGTAACTTACGTCTTAAAATTATTTTTATCTTATTTAAAAACGGTACACATTAAGGACCAATTTTCTTTTATTAGATGTTCGGTTTTAGCGTTCTTGCCCTTTATTTTATTAAATATCTTATTAACTAGTAAAACGTAATCCTCTAGTTATATTATAAAGTCTTAGTTTAATAATTCTCCTAGCTCTTTATTAGTAAGGCCGGCCGTAGGGTTAACTACCTAAAAGTGTAATCCATCTTCGCCTTCTTTTACTGCCTTAGCGGTAAGGTTTATATATTCCTCCAGAGTAGTAGGCGTGTCAAATGTATTATCCTTTAATTTAGCGGCGTTATCATCCTTCTCTTCCTTACTACATTAGCATTTTGTTGGGGTGCTAAGATCCTGGAGGCCTCCTGATAGGATTTTGACTTTCCTGGAGGTCCTGATCGTCCTGGTAGGCTCCTAGCAGGCTCCTGGCAGGATTTTGATTTTCCTGATTGTTCTGGTCGTCCTGACAGGCTCCTGGTAGGATTTTTAATTTCCTGATTGTCCTTTTACGGTCCTGTTAGGGTCCTAATAGGAAACTAGTATTTCCTGATCATTCCTGACAGGCTTCTGGCAGGATCTTAATTTTCCTAATTGTCCTGTCAGGTTCCTAACAGGATACCCCTAAGCAACACCCCTCCCAACCCTCCCCTAAAGCCTAAAGCGACACCTCCTATGCACACCCCTTAAGACACCCCCCCAATGCGACACCCTCCCTACTGTGATACCTCCCCCGTAATAGGATACCTCCCCCCTAATGCGACACGACCCTATGTGCGCGTACGCGCAACACACAGTGCTATCGGGTCCCCGCTATATTCTTAATAGCCTACACATGCCTCTGCCAAGTTACCCCCTTTGCAGTTACCCCATTCTTTACCCTTCCTTACATCCTCCCTTAGGAGGCACTAGAACGGCAGCCAGCAGAGGACCATCGCCAAAACCAGACGACCGTCGCTAGAACCAGACGACTGTTACAAGAACTAGACGACAACCTTTCGAATAACCAGCTAGCGAAGACCACAAACAATTCAATTGATCAATTAATTGAATTTGATATTGGCCCATTACTGAATCGTATCAAGGCCTCCTAGGGAGGCACCCTAGACGACTACCGTTCGAATGTACAGCTAGCGAATGGCTATAGAGAACGACCTGGATCAATTAGAGCCTTCGATCGGGCCGACCTCTCCCCCGAATTAAATTAGATACTGACATAGGCAGGTAGGTAGGTAGGTAGGTAGGTAGGTAGGTAGGTAGGTAAGTAGGTAGGTAGGTAAGTAGGTAGGTAGGCAGGCAGGTAGGCAGGCAAGTAGGAGAGGACCGTCGTTAGAACCAGACGATAATCGTTTGAACGACCAGCCAGCGAACACGATCGATTTGATCGATCGATCGAATCGAACCAGAGCCTCGATATCAGCCTATTACTGAATCAAATCGAATCAAGGCCTCCTAGGGAGGCACCCTAGACGACCACCGTTCAAACGTACAGCTAACGAACGCCCATGGAGAACGATTTGAATCAATACAATTAATCGCAATCAAATCAAGCAGAGCCTTCGATCGGGCCGACCTCTCCCCCGAATTACAGATACAGACAGGTAGGCATAGACAGGTAGGCATGACAGGCACAGGCAGGCACAGACAGGTAGGACAGGCAGACAGGCAGGCAGGCAGGCACTAGGCCTAGTTAGGAAATCAGCACACGGCCGGCGGATCATCGGGAACACCGCCGATCGACGATTTGGAGCCTCCGCGAGAGGCTCCTTAGTTGATCGCCCGACGCCCGAGCGATCGTAGAGCTCTATGATAGACACAGGCGGTAGACAGGAGAGATTGATTTGGATTATTTAGATTATATATAATTAAATTAATTTTGTATTTTTTAACTAGCTGTAAATACTGGAGTGTTAATATACCTTATTTTTAAATCTAGAATTTTTATTATTGTCCTGATGGTCCTGATGGTCCTGATGGTCCTGATGGTCCTGGAGGTCCTGGAGGTCCTGGAGGTCCTGGTGGTCCTGGTGGTCCGGGCGACCTCCTGATAGGTTCCTGACAGGATGCCGAGTGTGAGTGTCTTCTGGAGCTCCTGATAGCCCTGACAGGAGCTGTCAGGAGCTGTTAGTACTGTCAGGAGGCACAAACATTTTGCTGATGTATCTTTCTCTGGAATAGTTACTAGTTTATCCTAGCGGGCGTTATCTCCTAAGGAGTAAATAGTAGTGCTCTTACGCGCTAAGCGCTTAGCAAAAGCTTCTGATAAAGCAGTATTTCTATTAAGCCTTGCAGCTACTATTTCCTCATTAATATATGGCTTAGTATTAAGTTTGCCCGACTAACTAGGCCGCACTACGTCACTAGCATCGTCGTTATCGGTAGGGAGGTAATCGGTACTATTAGTTAAAAGCTCTAAAACTGCTTGGCGTTTGCTCTACTTAAGGTACAGAGCTAATATAACGTTAAAAATAAGTAGATAATGCCTTTTATTATACGCCGCTATTAAAAGTATAAACATTTTAAAGTATGGGGATACCTACTTGCCGCTAAATATAAACCTACCGTTCTTAAGTACCAAGGTTTCCGACTTAAGATTAATAATACCCTTAGCGCAAAGACGAGCGAGAAGTTTATTATAGTTAAACTGTATAAAAGTTGCTGGTTCTTTAGCACTATTGCGCTAGAATTAAAATAAAGTAACTATATTAACGTCCTTTCCATTCTTCCGTATAACAATTATTGCATAATTTTTGTTATACTTTAGTAGTTTAACGGGGATAGAGGAGCTTATTTGTAATAGGGCTATATTAGTAGAGTAGTAGCCTAACGCATATCTCTATAAAGTAGGCTTGCGTAATAATTAGTGTCTAATAGGAGTGCTTAACTCTTAGGTCGGCGAGGTAGGATTATAATTAGTGTTATCTAAACCAAGCATTAGAGTATTGGGGAAATTGTTTAAGAGGTTAACTGGTTCGCGTAAGGGCGTTAGCAGATTTAACTACTTAGGTGTCAGTGCTAAGGGAACGCCATCCTTATTTTTAATTTTAGTAGTAGCTTACTTAATAATAAGTTTAATAAGACTATAGAGTAGGTTAAAGAAGCTAGGGTAATAAATTAGTATATTAAAAGCCGGTCCCTATTTAGCAATAACCGGCATAAGGATTTTTTACCTATACTAACGCTTCTTAGTTATAGTATATTTCGAAGGCTATTATTTATTAGGAAAGCGACTTATAAAGCACTTTGCGATATCTACCTTTAAGGTAAGAAAATTATTCGGTTCTTCTTCTATATCCAATATCTCTTGGATTATGCTTTAACGCCATTCCTTAGCCTTTCCTTTAATAGGCATCTAATTATCCCTCTATTTTACGCCCTATTACTTCTTTAGGTCTAGTTTAGGGATATAGCTTAGTAGTTTTATACTTATAGTTATACTAAATATAAGAGAATTATAAAGCTAGCTATAGTCTAAAGAGATAAGTTTATAAAACTAATGGGAATAAGTAAGTTAGTTATTAAGTATATACTTATAGGAATAATATATTAGAGGATTCTGTTTATATATACTTACTTAGATTAATTTAAAATTATAGATTAAATAGAGTTTAGGTAAAGATAAAGATAAGGCAAAAGTATAAGTAAATATTAAATAATAGGTAACCTTGCTAAAATTAGTTATATAAGGTTGGTGAATAAAGGGTAAATAAGAGTAAGGTATAAAGTATACGTATATATATATAAATGGAATATAATAGAAACCTTAACCTAAAGTGGAATATAGTGGAAAGAGGTTAGCGTAATAGTAGGCGAGTTATTAAAAATTAATTGAAAGCTAACGAAGCCGATAGGTATTATGAAGTACGGTAGAAGTTAGCATAAGACTAGTAGAATGTAGTAGAAGATATAACAAGAGATAGAGGCTAGTAAAGTACTAATAGAATCTAGCGGAATATAATATAAGAGGTTAAGATAGATAGAGGGTTAGTAGAATCCGGCAGAGAATAATATAAGAAGTTAAGACGGGTAGAGCACCTATTAGGTCTAGTAGTAAGTAAGATAAGAAATAGAAATTAATAGAGTATTAATGGAATTTAGTAGAAAACGGGATAAAGGGTGGAATTTAGTAGAGCATTAATAGAATTTGGTAGTAAATATAACGAGAAAAGCATACTAGCGGTTACTAGGTGGTTTTTAGTAGAAAAGGTGCTATTAAAATAAGATAAGCAGCAGGATATACTAGAAGAGGGCGTTAGTAGACTTTAGTAGAACTAAATCTAGTAATACTACTTTACTGCATCCGCTCCTATACAATAACTTCTTATTAATATATCACTAGGCCGCCATACTAATACTCCCCCCTAAACCTTAAGATATATCGAAAGCGGATACTACATATATGCTAATAGCTTATCGCACCTTATACGCGACTTCTATTAAATTCCCGCGTTATACACCCCTATTAAAGGTCCTTTAAATAACTAAGATAGCAAACGCATAGAGTAAAAGCCTTATCCCATCTCAATTTTATGCATTTGCCGTTATAATGGCCTTAAAAGTTCCTTATTAACCCCCTATTAGATTTCCGTCGGACCACTATTCTATAGCTTACTTTTTAGCTTCTTAATCGCTCGGCTAACCTCTCTATAATAATCGTTGGCTATTAGACTAACGGAGTTGCCGACGTTGCTTACGACTTTAAAGAGCTGTCTATATTTATTGTTTAGATAAATAAAGGTTTTCTAGGTACCATTAAGTCTTTAATTTATAGCGTCCAGTTTAGCTACCTTAGACTCTTTTAAGTCCTTAAACTCGGTATCACTTTCTTAATCCGTTTAATTTCTACCTTTAACTTATTAAGCTCCTTTATAAGACGGATTTCCGGGGCTAATTAGGCTGTCTTTATATGATCTAGCTTTACCTTTAGCTAATCGCGCTTAAGTATCTAAGAATCCACTATTGACTTTTATGTGCTCTTTATGGCCTCTAATTCCTGTACGGATTCTTAAGCTTAGTGCATTTTAATGGACTCTTGCATAATATATTGGATATAATAACTATTAATATACCCTATATAGCTTATTAGGGGACAAATAATATTAAAAATTGGTAAAATAATTACCTATAAAATTAAAGGATAGAGTAATAAATATATCTACCTTTAGAAAGTAAAGCTAGTCGTACATAAAGCTATAAAGCTCCGGTAGGAACTCCGTCTAGAGCTTTAATAGAGTTCCTCCGTTTAAAGCTTTAGTAGAGCTCCTCTGTTTAGAGCTTTGGTAGAGCTCTATACGGGGTAGAACTTCGTCCAGTAGAGAGCCTCTAACTTAGTTTTAGCGCGTACTATATTTAACTAAGAGTCTACTAATCTATAATAATTCTAGCTTAAAGCTAGACTCTATAATTAATTTTTTTAGCTACTAAAGCTTTACCTAAAGCTTACTAGGGTCTCTATATGGGGCTCTACGCAGAGCTCTATATAGAGCTCTACTAAAGGCTCTACACGGAGCTCTGCTAGAAGCTCTGCTATAAGCTCTATATAAAGCTATACTAGAGGCTCTCTATAAAGCTCCCTTAAAGCTCTATATAAAGCTTTATATAGAGGCTCTCTATAAGCTCCCTTAAAGCTCTGTGGGGAGCTCTGCTAAGACTCCTATATTCCTTATAACGCCGACTTGCGTCTATTTATTATTAATAAGAATCGATTAATAGAATTAATTAAATCAAAATTATCAATATAGAAAGGATTAAAATTAGGTACTAGCCAGGGCTTTAGGGGGTGGGTTCTTTTATAATACAATTTGGTTAAATATTATAGAGTCGGCTTAACAAAGTCTATATTGTTAGAAGTATGTTTGGAAGGTATAGTTAATTATAATATAGACACTATACGCGTTATTTTGATTCTAGTGTTCGCGTACGGAATACTTATAAATATAAGGGATAGAGCTCTACGCAGAGTCTTAATAAAGCTCTGTGTAGAGTTTTAGGAAGCTTTATAGAGAGCCTCTAGTAAAGCTTTATATAGAGCTTCGTATAAAACTTCTGGCAAAGCCTTTAGCAGAGCCTCTAACTTAATTTAGTCCGTAATGCATTTAACTAGGGGCCTACTAATCTATAATAATTCTAGCTTAAAGCTAGACTCTATAATTAATTTCTCTAGCTCTATACGGAGCTCTACTAAAGGCTCCACTAGAAGCTTTGCTAAAAGCTTTACTAGGACTTTGTATAGAGCTTTATAGTAAACGTTATAGTAAATGCAGAGCTCTATATAGAGCTTTAGTAGGGCTCTATATAAAGTCTTAGCAGAGCTTTCTATAAAGCTTTAAGGGAACTTTATAGAGAGCCTCTAATAGAGCTTTATATAGAGTTTTGTATAGAGCTTCTAGTAAAGCTTCTAGTAGAGTTCCGTGTAGAGCCCCATATAGAGCCTCTAGTAAAGCTTTAGTAAAGCTTTAGTAGCTAGGGAAATTAATTATGGAGTCTACTTTAAGCTAGAATTATTATAGATTAGTAGACTTTTGGTTAAATACAGTACAGGCTAAAACTAAGTCGGAGGCTCTACTAAAGGCCCTACTAGAAGCTTTGCTAGAAGCTCTACTAAAAGCTCTACTAAAAGCTCTACTAGAAACTCTATATAAAGCTCTGTTAAAGGCTTAAAGCTCTATATAGAGCTCTACTAAGACTCCGCATAGAGCTCTATTAAAGCTCTATATAGAGCTCTGCCAAGACTCTATATAGAGCTCTACTAAAGCTCTAGACGGAGCTCTATTAAAGCTCTAAACGGAGCTCTATTAAAGCTTTATATCTACTATAACATCTATTATAATATAGAAAATGGCAGCGAAAAGGGTATACCCTTACTAAGTTTAAGGAAGTAGAATATAAAAGGTATTATAGTCTAGATAAATACTAGTAAACGGCGGTGGAAGCGGCATACTAGTGTCGCATCTAAAGAGTAGGGTGTAGTAGATTCTGCGGTCCGGTAGATATAAGTAGAAGGTAGTAAAAAGGGCATCCTTATATCGCGTCTAAAGAAGCGGAATATAGTAGATTCTATAGTGCGGTAGAGGGCAGCTAAGGGCAGCTAAGGGTAGTAGGAAGGGCATCCCGATATTATATCTAAAGAGTTAGGATGTAGTAGATTCTACAGTATTAGTAGAGGACAGTAGAGGGTAGTGAAAAGAGTATCCCTATATTATATCTAAAGAGTAGAATGTTATTAAATTAAGGTTATAGGGCTAAAACTCTATATATTGCTTATTTTCTATATAGGTGGTTAAAGAAATTTTAAGGAACTTTAACCGCCGGTTAAAGTTGTCTAATTAGTTAGATTTTTGCTAAAAGCTTTATCCTATAAGTCTTATTACGTAATATTGTTACGGGCTTATTTTCTAACAAATGTAGTAGATTCTGCGCTATGGTGGAGGACGGTAGAGAATAGTAAAAAGGGCATCCCCATGTCACGTTTAAAGAGGTAAAATCTAGTGGATTCTGCGCTGCGGTGGAGGATAGTAGAGGGTAGTAGAAAGAGTATCCTTATATTATATCTAAAGAAGTAGAATCTAGTAAATTCTATACTGTGGTAGAGGGCGGCGGAGAATAGTAAAAAGAGTATCCCTATATTATATCTAAAGAAGTAAAATCTAGTAGATTCTATACTGTAGTAGATAGGAGTAGAGGACAGTAGAAAGAGTATCCTTATATTATATCTAAAGAAGTAAAATCCAGTGGATTCTACAGTGCGGTAAAAGGGAGTAGAGAATAGTAGAAAGGGCATCTCTATATTATATCTAAAGAGGTAGAGTGTAGTAGATTCTATAGTATAGTAGAAGGGAGTAGAGAATAGTAAAAAGGGCATCCCTATATTACGTCTAAAGAGGTAAAATCTAGTAGATTCTATAGTGCGGTAGAAAGCAGTAGAGGGTAGTAAAAAGAGTATCCCTATATTATATCTAAAAAAGTAGAATCTAGTAGATTCTATAGTGCGGTAGATAAAAGTAGAAAATAGTAAAAAGGGTATTCCTATATTATATCTAAAGAGGTAAAGTATAGTGGATTTTATAGTATAGTAGAGGGTAGTAAAAAGCAATAAAAAGCGCACTATCCCCTTACGTCCGAAGATGTAGAACATAGTAGATTTTACGGTATAGTAGATGCTAGTAAAGAGTAATAGAAAGTAAATTATCCTTTTACCTCTATGGATATAGAATATAGTAGATCCTACGGTATGGTAGATGCTAGTAAAAAGTAATAGAAAGTAAATTATCCTTCTATATCTAGGAATATAGAATATAGTAGATTCTACGGTCTAGTAGATACTAGTAAAGAGTAATAGAAAGTGGATTATCCTCTTACCTCTAGGGATATGGAATATAGTAGATTTTATAGTTTAGTAAATGCTAGTAAAAAGTAATAAAAAGTGGATTATCCTCCTATCTCTATAGATATAGAATATAGTGGATTTACGGTATAGTAGATGCTAGTAGATGCTAGTAAATTAGGTATTACTATTCTACCTCTAAGAATATAGAATATAGCAACTTTTATAGCATAGTAGACATAAGCAAAAAGTTTTTTAATAAAATCCGCATCTAAATATAGAACTTAACCGCTTGGACTAAACTGTAATAATAGTTCCGCTAAGCAGTAGTCCTAATATTAGGAGTAATTTATTAATAATAAGATAGACGCTACTTTTTTATTCGTCCTCTACCTTTATATATATAAATAGGACTTAGGCCTAGCTTAACTATCTAAACCTAAATAAGACTTTTACTATTATATCGCTAATAGTAGCTATACCAGCGTTTGAATAATCTTATCTTCTTATAACGTTTAGTAGCTTTTTCCTTCCTTATATCTGTAGCCTAAGCCCTTTTAACCGAGTACTCCTTTTCCTTAATCCTATTAACAAAAATAGCCGTATTCTCTTTATCGTTAGCATTTTAAGGCTGCATAATATTAGCAATTAATTCTCTTAACTTAGCCTTATTGCTAAGCATAGCCTCTAATAGCATGCCCTTATTAATAAGGCGCTGTATAAATACTTTACGGTATTATCCTAGACAATGGTTAGCTTTATAGCTTAGAGTTTATATATTAGTAAGGGCTAAGTCTTAAAAAGTATAACTTATTTATCTTAATATAAAGTATAGCTAGTCTTAAGTAATCCTATTATCCTAATAATAATATCTATATAGGACGGAATAATATAAATAGGTTTGCCCTTTCTATTATAGGATAATATCTCTTAGTGGCTGTGAATAATTATCTGCCGTGGCTTTGCCCTTAGGTGAGACCCATATAGTGTAATACTAAAATCCAAATAGGCCTTTCGCAGTCATTTATATACGATTAATATGTATATAGGAAGACAGACATAATATTAATTTTTTCTATATTACGCATTTTGGAGTCCTTATCTATAGGGTTTACCCTAATTTCCTAGTTAAGTTTGCGGATCTCTTTTATAAATCCGTTAATGTAATGGAGCTTTATGCTGGTTTTTTATAATATATCGATACTTCTTTAAACTAGTAAGCTACGGCAGTTACTATAAAGCCAGCCCTTCTTAGTTAAGTTATTAAGGTTCCAGCCTCCATTAAAATTTGAAAGTTAGCTTAATTTTAGCTAGAGCTGGGAAACTAATATTATAGCGCTTTGAAGCGACCTGGAGCCTACCTAATTAGACAAACCTAGCCTAAGTAGCTTTATCCCCATCCTCATTTCCACCTTTTATATTTTAATCGCAGTACTAACCAGAGATTTTTAATAAAGGCTGCGATATTATTAACGATCTTAGCTTACAGAACCGGGTTAGATAGGATGCAGTTTACACTACTATTGTAGTGAAGTAGTAGCAGCTTAATAAATGGCATCCTATCTAGCCAAAGGGGATCCGTAGTCTATGGAATTATAATAGCCTTAAAGATCTAACTAAATTTGTTAACAGAAGCCTAGACCTTTTTTAGTTATATATTTTTTAAACTAAACTCCTTCGCCTTTACCATCTAGTGTTTCTAAATAGTGTTAAACGTGGACTAGATGGATTTACTATTTAAGTCTAAGCAAAGGTTATAAGTAGCTTAAATTTATTTAGGAGGGTTATTCTTCTTCTCTTATATCTATTGCAGAAATATAATGTATAGAGCTAAGTTAGTTAGACCTTTTTTAAACGGAGTTCCGGATATAGCCTATACTATTAGTTGTCCGCGAAGCCTATAAAGAGTAGTCTTAATAAAATAAGACTTTCCATTCTTAGTTAATTAAAATTTATTAATAACTACTATTACCTAACAATGGTTAGGTCTAGCATAATTAATGTTTTAATCTCGACTTTCTAACTTTTAGGCCGTTTAAACTTTCTCTAATCTTATGGAAATGCTTAACCATATTAATAACCTAGCCTTTAATGGATTTGTATGTGGTTAGAATAATATATTGCGTTTAATTAGAGTGCCCTAAGTAGATATCCTTATCGCCTTTACAGTAGTAGTTTTTATAGTTCTTAGCTTAGTTATGTTATTTCCGTAACCGGGCCTTTATAGAGGTATATTCTATTAGTAAAATTCTTACTAAATAAGGCCCTATTAGATTACTGTTAAAGAGACTGCTAAACTCTTCTATCTAATTTAATAGTAGCGGCGTAGGAGCAAAGATAAAACTGGGGCCTAGATGGAACGGCAGCTTCGCGGTACTGCTGCCTACTTTACACTGGCATTAGATAGGCTAATGCTCTGTAGACGGATAAGGGCTGGGATCCCCATCTGCGCGATACCTGTGCTATAGCGTATTACCCTTTCTATTATTATTAATGTCGCAGTTATTCTACGCTAGTAGGTAATTAAAGATAATAAAAAGAGGTTTAGAATAGATTTCGCTAAAGCCTTATTTATTACTAATAACCCTATTATAAAAATCCTAATACTGCGTAAAGTATAAGTAATAGGTAAGACTACGTAGAGATAAAATGCGTACTTAAACTGGATAAGCAAAGATAAGTCTAGAATATAATTTTTATCTAGATTTAATTAGTGCGCATTAATAACCAATTTTCTTTTATTAAATTTTCTGTTTTAGTATTTTTTGTATTTACTATTTTAAATAGTATGACTGGCAATTAGGTAATAACCTAAAAGTGTAACCTATCTTTACCTTCTTCTATATAGCAGTAAGGTTTATACATTCTTCTAGAGCAGTAGGCGTATTAAAGGTATTATCCTTTAATTTAGCGGCGTTATTATCCTTCTCTTCCTTATTATCTTTCTCTAGAACGATATTAAGCTTAGTGTCACGGGCTCTATCTCTAGGTAAAGGGATAGTGGTGCCCTTACGTATTAAGTGCTCTGTAAAAGCTTCTAATAAAGCAGTATTTCTATTAAGCCTTATAGCTGCTATTTCTTTATTAATAAACGGCCTAGTACTAAGTTTGCCCGCCTGACTATGCCGCACTATATCACTGGTATTGTTGTTATCGCTAGTAAAGTAATTGGTACCATTAGCTAAAGGTCTTAAAACCACTAAGCGCTTTTCCTACGTAAGGTGTAGGGCTAGTATAACTTTAAAAATAATAGGGTGTTCCCTTTTATTGTACGCCGCTATTAAGAATTAGGAAATTTAGGGCTATATACTTACCGCTAAATGCAGATCTACCGTTCCCGAGTGCTAAGGTTTCCGGCTTAAGATTAATGATGCTGTTAGCGCATAGACAAACGAGAAAGTTTATTATATTAAACTATACGAAAGTTACAGGTTTTATAGCACTATTGTGTTAGAATTAATAACTTAGCAGATATGCTAACTGCCTACCCATTCTTATATATAGCTATAATTGCATAATATTCGCTATACTTTGGTCGGCTAATAGGGATAAAGGGACTTGGTTATAGTAGGGTTATAGCTATAAAGTGGTGGCCTAACGCATCTTTCCGTGCTGTAGGCTTGCGTAATAATTGGCGTCTAACGTAAGCGCTTAACTTTAGTTAGTAAGGTAGGGCCGTAATTAGTGTTATCTAAATTAAGCATTAGTATGTTAAGAAAAGGGTTTAAAAGGTTAACTGGTTCGCGTAAGGGTTAGGGGGACAGCGTTGGCAGATTTAATTTCTTAGGCGTTGGTTTAAGGGAACGCCATCCTTAGTCTTAATTTTGGCAGTAGCTTGCTTAATATTAAGTTTAATAAGGCTATAGAGAAGGTTAAAGGAGTTAGGGTAATAAGTTAGTATATTAAAAGCTAGTTCCTATTTAGTAATGACCGGTATAAGAATTTATATATACTAACGCTTCTTAGTTATAGAAGCTTTCGTAGGCCATTATTTATTAGGAAAATAATATATGAAGTATATTACCATATCTGCTTTTAGGGCAAGAAAGTTCTCTAGTTCTCGTTCTATATCTAGTATCTCTTAGATCTAATTTTTATACCATTCCTTTTTACCTCTTCTATTAGGGGCCTAATAATCCCTTTATTCCGCGCCCTATTACTTCTTTAGATCTAATTTAGGGATATAGCTTAGTAGTTCTGGGCCTGTAGTTATAAATGCGAAATAGTTATAAAAACGGCTACGGCTTAAAGGGATAAGTTAGTAGACCTAATAGGAATAAGTAAGTTAGTTATTAAGTATATACTTATAGGAATAACACGTTGGGGATTCTATATATATACCCCTGCTTAGCTTAATTTAAATTACTTTTTTATTAAGATTACGGGATAAGTATAAAGAAGAGAATATTAGATAAGGTATAGAGCTTAGCAAGCGAAGCAGAAAACCGTTTTATTATTAGAATTTAGCAGAATATAGCAGATATAAGGCTAACCTGTACAAAAAATAAAATTAAAAGCTTTAAGCAGATATAAACTCGTGAATTTTATAGGATATTATAAAGCAAGGTAGATATTAGTGGATAACGGGGTAGAATTTAATAGAAAATATAAGGTTAAGTAAAAACTAACAGAATAAATAGAAATTGTCAGGATATATAGGTAAGTGTAAAGTATTAGGCACCTAGTATAAACAAATTGGTAAGGCAAAATAAGACGGAAATTGGTTAAAAGCTAATAGGAGCTAGTGGGTGCTATAAAGCTAGGTGCGATGGAAGCTGGTATAGGACTAGTAGAATGTGGTAGAAAATATAATAAGAGATAGAGACTGGTAGAGTACTAATGGAATCTAGTAGAGAATAATATAAGAGGTTAAAACGGATAGAGGGTTAGTAAAATCCAGTAGAGAGTAAGATAAGAAGTTAAGACGGGCAGAGCACTTATAGGGTCTAGTAGGAAGTAAAATAAGAAATAGAAACTAGTAGAAAGCTAGTAGAATTAGATAGAAAATAGGATAAGGAGTAGAAACTGGTAGGTGCTAGTAGAATCTAGTAGTAAATATAACAAGAAGAGGAGACTGGAGGCTACTAGGTAGTGCTTAATAAAAAAGGCGCTATTTAGTAGATTTTAATAGATTATATACTACCCTAGCGCATCCGGTTAAAAGCGCGTATTAATCTTAGTGATTAAATAACAGAGTTTATACCTTTTAAAGTAATATACACAGCCATTTTAACGTATTTTTACCATTTTTAAGGTATAATCTACACATTTTAATTAGCGTGATTAATATACGCTTTCTACTAGATGCGCCAGGGTAGTATAGTAGGTTATCTTAGCTATAATAATAGCTATTAACCCTTTATAGTATATATTAAGGATAGTAAATCCAGAATTAAAAATATATATTACTTTATATTAGGAAGCTATAAATATAGTTTATATATAATTTATATTATTATATAAAGGGGTTAAGAAGTTAATATATTTTTATTTTAGTAGGGTAGAAAGGTATATATAAGGTATATCCGTGTATAAGATAGCCTAAACGCCTAGCTAAAAAACTGCTTCACTAAGACTAGTTTTCTCTATTAAAATACCATCTTATTAATATAAACCGCGGATATAGATAGTGTAGCTTTATTCCTAAGAATAACCAAGGCCTATTACTCTATTTACGCCGCTATAAATTATAACCTAAAGCCCAAGCCCAGATTTTACGCGACAACACTAACGCAGACGCGCCTCTGTATGCCTACCTTGACCTATAGGCAAAGCCTAATGCAGGGATACACCAATATTTAGCTAGTAGAAGTGGCGAGTTTAAGGGTTTTAGCGCGTCTGGATACTAAAAGGAGTGCATTTTAGATAATAGGAATAATATACTACGCAGCGGAGACAGCAATCGCACCAGACTACTATCTATATTATTATTGCTATGTGTTAAAACTTTTGAGGAGCGGATAAATAAATAAGCCGGTATCCTAATTGCAAGCATTAAGGATTAGGTAGATAAGTAATAAATAGTAACGCTATTCTAGGTAATCCTACTAATCTAAGCCGCAAACCACCATTTTCATTCCACCCCTTTACTAGTAAATTCGACTATGCCTTTATAGTATAGCTATATAGTATACAAAGTACAAAAGGCGATATTAAGCGGTTATTAAATAACACCCGGCTTAACTAACTAACATCCTGCCTTAGTTTTAAATCAGCGGATAATTAGGAGGAGAAGTTATACAAACTACTACTAGGTATAGTTAACAAAGAATAGACAAAAACTTACTATAAACCTATTATACGTATACAAGGCATCCACCGGCCTTTGTATTACTGCGTATACTAAGATATTATAAAGGCAATTAAGTTTCTTATTAGTTATAGACCCTTTAAAGATGCCCTTATATACGCCCTAACAAGAGTATACAATACCTATAATTAAAAGGTCTATAATAAACTATACACTACTGATTAATAGTGGGAAACCTAGGCACGGCTACTAGACGGCGCGACTGTTATACTAGTACTACTCGCTATAGACAAAACGCAGCTAATAACGCATTACGGCAATAAGTCCTTATAGCCAGTATATATTACTATTAGTAATCTTAATTAAAAAACGTGTAGGAAATAGAACTTACCCGCTAACCTACTACTTAGGTTTATTCCTAATATAAAGAACATAGACTATAATATTTGGAGTACTTGTTATTATAAAGCTATAAAGGAGATGCTAAAACGTAAGTGCTTAATATATAATAAGTAGGAACCCCATCTAATAAGTCTTATAGCGCTTAAAAGTCTCTAGTATAGAGGCATTAATATAAAATGTGCAGATAGGAGAATCCGCTAATGTTACCCTATTATATACGGAATAATAGCAGACTATAAGGAGCAGGTTCTTATTACCAGTATAAAAAGCCAGCAACACTGTATAATATACTAAGTACCACCCAATAAACGCAAAAACCTTTTAGAATGTCACCTGCTTAGGATATATAAGTTAACTAAAAAGCAGATTATAGCCTAATAAGCAAATAACACACCTTAAACGGATCTAGATTGGGTGCACCCTGTCACAGCAACTCAGTCAATCAAGGCACGAGCGCCGTTTAGAACGTATGCAAGCCTGTACAATTGGAATGTCTATGGACCCGGATATCAAGATGAGGAGCAGAAGAAGGTCGTGGAAAGGACACGTCTATATACATGGAGCCAAGACGTAAGCGAACCCCCCTGACTAGGCCTTATCCAGGTTACGCGCGTCAGTGCCGTAACACACCCCGTATTGTGCTTTATATAGAAATACGGCCTAATTAATATATATAACGCAATAATAGCAGATATTCTCCATTAACTACTAAAAGGCATTGTTATACGTCTTATTAAATGGATATAAAAGGTAATAAGTAAAGTTATTCCCGCTAGTAAGAAACAAAAACGTTATAGGAGAACTATTTAAGACATTTCAGCAGAAAGTTAGATTAATTAGTGTTTTATAAAAATACCTTAATATCCTAGCTTAAAAGTATTTTATAATACTCCATTTAGTTAAATATTATAGTAGACTGGCGATGAGTAAAAGTTAATCCTAAAGCAACTAATTCCTGCCCTAGCTCTACTTCTTACTAGTAAGACACCATATACAATACATTTTACTTAGGCGACACTAGATTTTGTTACTATAGCACAGTACCAAACTTATAATGAAGAGACACTCCGGTATATAGAGTATACGCTATATTAGATTAACAAACTAAAAGGTATATTTTAAGGTTTCTAACCTAAAATAAGGGATTCGGACGAGGGGTATTTTAACTTCCTAAAGTTTTATACTATAACCCATTTTATAGATCATATCCGCCAGTTTAGCGCCGCTAACGGTTATAATATATTAAACGGAGAGGCTGCCTATAAGTATGCTATAAAGGCGTATTGGTATTAAACAAATAAATAGAGTAATTTCGAGTTATAGATCTGCCTCTATAATACTTGGCGCGTATCTATACTAGTAATAGAGAGTTAGTTATTGCATTATAATTCTAAAACTATATCTACCGCAGAACGTAGTATGGTACTATAATTAACTAAACTAATACATTATATTGATATGCGATTAACTCCTTAGGGTCTAAAAACGGACTAGTACGCCTATATATCCTAATACGGTCTCGGTCTTATAAAATAGCGGATAGTAGAGATATTAGCTAATAGTCTTAAGATATCTAATTTTAAGGACGCGCTTGCTGTATTTCTTTGTAAATATAGAAGAAAGGTTATCAGCTAAAATTCTACGTAAGCTAATATAGACCGCCGTGACCTAGACCCTTCTTAGATTAGGCTATACTTTATTTAAGTATACCCCTCTTTAAAATACTAGAAGCGAACGGGCGTGGATTTAAACAACCTTAACTAAGTAGCTAAGGAAATCGTACACTACGTACTAAATTGGCGAAAGTTAAGCAATTAAAAGCGCAACTATATATAGGTGTAGGAATATATAGCTAATAATAGAGATAGGAGAGGGAAGACTAGGCCCATAGGTGGAAGAATGGTAGAATAACTCCAGGTTATTATTACCATATTAGATTATTCTACTTTAGGGGATAACGGCCTCCCTCTTTAATTTACTAGGGTAATAGTAAACCTTATATAGTACCAAAACAATAGTAGGCCTTACCCCGTCTATAGTATAACTAAGGTTAAATACTAGTATCTAACTACTGCTAGAAACCCACGCTCCCTAGCTAGTAGTAGATTTTACTCTATATAGTCTATACTATAAAGTGCTTATATAGTTCCAGCTAGTTATAGTCACCCTAACCTATTTTATATTAATAACTATATTAACTAAAACCAGTATAATACAGTATATTTACTAGATTTCTTAGAAGGAGGGTCTTAAGTTATATTAGTATATTAACAGGCTACTACTAAAAGGCTATTTTTACTATAAGTTTTAACTATATATTCCGTTTATTATTTTCTATACTACTTTCTACTATCCTACTGCTTTCTACTACTTTCTACTATCCTACTACTTTTCACTGCTTTCTATTATCCCACTACTTTCCGCTGCTTTCTACTATCCTACTACTTTCCGCTGCTTTCTACTGCTTTTCGCTATCCTACTACTTTCCACTGCTTTCTACTATCCCACTGCTTTCCACTATCCCACTACTTTCCACTATCCCACTGCTTTCTACTATCCCACTGCTTTCCACTGTCCTACTACTTTCCGCTGCTTTCTACTATTCTACTACTTTCTGCTGCTTTCTACTGCTTTCCGCTATCCTACTGCTTTCTACTGCTTTCCACTACTTTCCGCTATCCTACTGCTTTCCACTGCTTTCTACTATCCTACTGCTTTCCACTATCCTACTACTTTCCACTGTCCTACTGCTTTCCGCTACTTTTTACTATCCTACTACTTTCCGCTGCTTTTTACTGCTTTCCGCTATCCTACTGCTTTTTACTACTTTCCACTGCTTTCCACTATCCCACTGCTTTCCACTGCTTTCTACTATCTTACTACTTTCTACTACGTTCTACTATATTCTATTGCTTTCTACTATATTCTACTACGTTTTATTACTTTCTACCACATTCCACTACTTTTAATTTTATTATCTTCTAATTAGAGGTCCCGGCCTCCGCTAAAATACTTTAATATCTATAATAAGGGCTAGAATATTATTAGCAAAAACGGAGATACTCTACTATAAGTTAATAAGATCTTAGGTCCGTATAGCTTAATAGAGGAGTATCTAAGCTTTTAGTATAATCTTTTAAGAAGACATGATTAAACCGTTAAGAGAGATAGTAGGTTAAAGCAGACCCTTTTAATTTAACGGAATCTGGATATAGTAATAGAGTCGGTATATATAAATAGGTAAGCATACTACAATTTTATAGCAGTCATCCACTAATATCTATAAGGTCTATATTAGCTTAGTAATATTTTTACCTTAAGGGCTAGCAATCCGCGTAGTATTCTTACTTAGGAGAGTAGGGAAGATAATCCGTTAAGATTAGTTAAAAAGACTAATTGCTAGGTCTCTAGTTGCTTTAACTCCTAAGACTAATAATTTTCAAATAAAATGTATACTCGCGATAGTGGTAGTAAGGCTATTAGCCGTATTAAAATAAAATCCCCTAGAGGTTAACTTATTCTCTACTAGACCTAAAGAGATTAATATTAACCTATCTATATTATAGACAATAGTTAAGGAACGAACTAGATTTCGTAAAGCTAGTTGCTATACTATATTAGCATTATAAAAGCTAACAAGAGTGCTATAAGTATGCGATGTTTTCTAAATAAGAAGATATTTAACTATTAATAGATTCCTGTTATTAGAAAACCTTATTTAAGTCTAATAAAATATTAAAGCACTATAATACGTTATAAATAAGCCTTATACGGATCTTAGTTTAATTATAATAATTAAGTATACTTCCTTAGTTAAGAATGTAAGCATTTTTAAAGACTAGCCCCTTTTTCCATTAAAGCTATTACCTTATGCTATACTTAATATTTATATAAGGAAGATCTCTATGACTTAGCTTAACCCTACCACGGATATAAATAATATCTATAGGGGGTGATAGATTTTTTGGAGTTAATTTCCTAGGGAGATTTTCAGTTTTCCGTGCCAAAAATTATATTACGTAATAACGTTCGGGGACGTAAGCATATACCCCCTCCCGTAACTACACTATTACTAAATATTCTAGATTTCGCCTCGGAGCTATTTATAATAGGTATTCCTAGAAGATATATCAATTTAAAGCTCTAAAATTAAATATTATTAACATTTTATATAGGGGTCGTCGATTAAGCTCCTAGGATAAAGTTTAATACTATACTAAGATTACAACTTCCTCGTTATGGCTAAGCAATCCTAAAACCCTCCTTCTTCTCCCCTTCCTCCTATTGCTCGGCGCTGAGCCTTATTATATTGTCGCTAAGCCTTATTATATTATCGCCGAGCCTTATTGCATCGCTAAGTATTATTATATTACCGTTAAGCCTTATTATATTATCGCCGAGGCCCCTTACCTAATTGGGTAATAGGAGGTTGTAGGTTTAATTCCCGTGCGTAGCACGTTAAGAAGATTAAAAAAGAAGGTAGTTCCTATTAAATTACGTATTAGCGAGGCTCTAAATTAATCCTATAATTCTCTACGTCTTATAAGGCCTAGAAAATCATAACGCCCTTTTTTCTATATAATATTTTAGTATGCACACCTAACGGCGAGCCGCAGCTCCTTAATCCCACTAGGCTAGATTTAAAATTAAGAGAACTAAAAGGACTTACTACTACGCCACAAGGACTTTGTATTATAATTTCCTAAATTTAATTAAAATATAATCCCTTCTTAAGCCTTAAGATTAAGCTTTATATATTTAATTATAAGGGTAACATGCAGGCAGATTAGCAGTAGAAGATATTAATTTTATAATATAGGCCGTCGAAATCGGACTTTATACCTATATAAGGTAACTTAGCCTACAAACCTACTAGTCTTTAGATTTAGTAGAGCTAATATAGAGACGTTATACAGCGTGCGGGTAGGAGCTGGTGGTCGTTAAGACGTTATAGGTAGTAGTAAAAAGTTTTTACGCAGGGATAGTAAGATCTTAAAAACTACCACTAACGGTGCCCCCTCGCAGTAAATAACTATTATGCCCTTACCCGAGCCCACCTATATAATTGTTATAGATATAAGTCGGATTCAACGTCCCTAAACCCCAAATTAAAGATATTAATAACCCTTTATATTAATAAACAAGTAAACAAAAGAACGAATAAACAAGTATACTATTTCCTAACCCTAGGGCGATCGCCTACGGAGTATATAGTCACTCGCCGTCCGCACTATATTCTACCTAACAGCCTAAATAACAACCCCACGGTTTTCCTGTTTTCTCTCTACGGCCGGCTACCCTAGAAAAGGCCTAGTAACTGGGGCCTAGGTATAAAAGATACCTAAAGCATATATATCCCAATCACCTTTTAATATTACGGAGCCGGTTATAAATAAATCCCTCTTACGCCTTTAATAAGCTCTAGGGGGGGTATACGCGGCAAACAGTCTACGGAGGTGGCATGTATTAGGGACGGTTAAGACGTAGGAAACTGCTATAAGTATATAGCAATCAATCGGTTAACAGCAAGGCCTAGTTAGGATATAGCGAACCCTAGCTACGGATAAGCTAAAAGAAGGATATAGTGGTTACTAAGGAGATCTAATATCTATAGAGGTCTGGACGTAGCTGCCGGGCAGCCCTAGGGGGCCGCTAGCTGCGCGTAAAGGTGGTTAATGGGGTTTTTTTATCCTACTAAGGTGGCTTATAGGGGTTTTTTTCCCTAATACTAGGGGTTCTTTCCTATAAAATATTAATTTTCCCCTAGTGCGGAGTAGTCTGCGTGGGCCCAATAGGGATCTAAATTAGACGTTAAGCAATAAATAAATAATTAATAATTAATTTAATTAGTAGTAATAACTATAGGGCTTATATCTAAATAGAATTTTGTTAGGACCCTACTAGGAGCCTATTAGTACGATTATAATAATTAGGAAAACTAAAATCCTACTAGGAGGCTTCTAGGGTTGTAATACTATAACAATTTTCTAATATAGGACGATTAGGAAATGCTAGGTTCCTGCCAAAAGCCTATTAAGATAAACAGGAAATAATTATCCTACTAGGTTTCTGCCAGGAGCCTATTAGGACGATTAGGACGATCAGGAAAATCAAAATCCTGTCAGGAGGCCTCTAGGATCTTAGTACCCCAATAAAATGCTAATGTTACTCTAGCGGAATTACGTCGTTCCTATAATGCTAAATAAGAGGCTACTAAAGCTTAGCAAAGAGCCCTTAATTCTTGTCTCGCTGCGTTCGCTTAATTAATCCGTCTTAAGAAGGTGCGTTTTAATGAGTAGAAACTTATAGAATAAGGTTTATAAAAACTTGGCGATAAAAAAACGGATTCTCTTTTAATAGAGAAGGAAATAGATTTAAGTAGTTCAGCAACTGCTCTTCTTAGGTTCCCCTTAGGTAACTTATTCTTTGGTAATCCTTCTTTATTAATACTGCCTAACCTAATCTCTTCTAATACTCCTGTACCTTTCCTATAGCGTTTTTTTTAAATTTTTTAGTAGTTCCTAGGTAGTCTTATTATAGCCTATCTACTTAACCTTATACTATATTTTATTATTAACGTCCTTATAACTAACGATCTTTAAAACTTACTATTTGTCTTCTTCTTATACTCTATACGTGTCTGCTTTATAGACTAATGGCTTAATATTCCTATATGCTAGCTTTAGTATTGCGATATACTATATAGGGTAAATTTTTATTTTAGCTAGTAAGTTTAACTTAAACGTAACTAGTAAAATCTTTTACGAAATTTTAAAAGGTCCTAGTCTAACGTGGTCTAACTTCTTACTTAGTCGTCAACTCTTAAAATTTTTGTGTAGTAGCTATACTTTATCTCCCTCCTTAAGATCTAGTCCCTTAGATCTCTTAATATTATAGTACCTTTTTATTCTTTCTTATACCTTCTTTACTAATTCTATAAAGTCTGTATAAAGATTTATTAATATCTTTATCCTTTTTTTAGCTGTGCTACTCGTTTTCCTTACTTACCGTAGTAATAATAATGTTCTTAGCTTATATCCATAATTTGCCTTAAATAGTAATATACCTATTTCTTCTTAAGGTATTATATTATATATAAACTATATAACTAGTAATAGCAATACCTAATTATTCTGTGTATAATTAATATAATATCTTAAATACTGTTCTAGCGTCTAATTTAATCTTTCCATTTAACTGTCTGTCTATAGATAATATACAGTAGAAGTTACTGCTTAAATTTTTTACTTTGCTAAGAATACTTCCTAGAATACTGCTATAAATCTTAGATCCCTATCTGATATAATCTTACTTAGTGCTCTGTATTTTGTGAACACTTCTTTAACGTAGATTCTAGCGATATTTTCCACTAATATTTCTTCTATATATGCTATAAAGTATCCCCACTTTATAAGCTTATTTACTATTACTAAGATTACGTTATAATCTTGTCCGGTAATAGGATCTTTTAACTTTAGTAACTTAATAATAAAGTCCTATAATATAACCTTTTATAGTCTTTTTAGTATTTTAATAGGTTGTAGCCCTCTATACGGCTTATACCTTATTAGTTTATTTCTTTAGTAATTTAGACACTCTCTTATGACTTTTCTTGTAATACTTTAGATTCTATTAATAATATACTCCTCCTAGAGTCTTAATACTAAGCCCATGGCTTTATTATATCCTTAAGTTAGTCCTTTATAGAAGTCCTTTATAAACTACTCTACTATGCTTCTTAGGATATACTTTACTTCTTAATTCTTATATATATCTATTTGTAAATCTTCTAGTTATACTTTTAGAATTCTTTATACCTAAAAGCTTTCTAATAACTTATAAACCTTCTCTAGTTCCTCCTAAGTTGCTATAATTTTTAGATAATTATATCTAATTAACCCATCTATGTCTTTTTGCAGTAAAGCCCCTAATGGCTTTTTATTATTTTATAGTTTAGCTCTTTAACTTAGAGCATCTACTCTTATATTGTCTGTACCCTTAGTATACTAAATTTTAAAATAGTATTCTGTAAGCATCTCTGCCTATCTAACCTATTTTTAGTTAAGTTCTTTTATTATTAGGAACCCTGTTAGGTTCTTATAATCCGTTGTAACTATAAATAGTTTCTTTATGCCTTGTAAGAATACTCTCTATTTCTTTAGTGCTGTAATTATACCTAATAACTCCTTATTATAGATGTTATAGTTTAACTCTAGTGGTGTTATTTTCCGACTATAGTATACCACTGGGTGCTATCCATTTTAGTGTTTTTATATAAAGCATGCTCCTAGTGCAAAGTCTAATATATCTATTTCTATAACTGTCTCTAGTCCTAGTTAATAGATCTTAAAAACTAGCTCTTGGGTAAATAATTCTTTAACCTTCTTAAATAGCTCTTACTGTTCCTTTTCCCACGTCTATAGTTCTTCTTTCTTTATTAATCGCGTAAATGGTTTAATGTCCTTTAACTATTATACTATAAATCTTCTGCAGTAATTGCAAAACCCTAGGAACAATCTTAATTACGTAATATTCTCTAGTTCTTACTAATTTACTATAGCCTTAATCTTCTTTAGATCTATACTAAGTTGGCCTAGTTTAATAATAAATCTAACAAAATTGGTCTTCCTAGTAAAGAACTCGCATTTCTTAATTACTACTAGCATCTATTCTTCTTATAGTCTCTTTAAGACCTATTTAACGTGTTCCCTGTGTTTTTCCTTAGTTATTAAGTAGATAATATTATTATTAAGGTATGCTATAATAAATTTATCTAAGTGTTCTCCTAATACGTTGTTAATACACTTCTAAAACGTTGCTAGTGCGTTTATAAGCCCAAATTATATAACTAATGGTTTATATAGTCCTTCCTTTAATTTAAAGGCTGCCTTCTATTTATCGCCCTCCTTAATCCTAATCTAATAGTACGCCTATCTTAGATCTATCTTTATAAAGATTTGCGCGTTGCCTATCCTATCTTAAATTTCGCTAATTAAGGGTAAAGGATACCTATTCTTTCTAGTGATGCTATTTAACTGTCTGTAGTTAATACACAGCCTTAGTTTGCTATTCTTCTTTAGTATAAATAGTACTAAATAACCTGCTAATGACTGCGATGGTCTGATATATCCCTTTTATAGGTTTTCCTAGACAAACTCTTTTAATGCTCTACTTTCCTCTTTAGTAAGCTTATAGATTAGAAAGAACTTTAGACTTATTCCTAGTTTTAATTCTATCTTATAGTCCTATGCTATATACTCTAATAGCTTCTTACTTTCTAGTGACTATAGTTTCTTACTATATTTATGGTATCTCTTTAATATATAACTTAAGCCTCGCTTAGTCTCTTTATATATTGCTTTAACCTAGTACTATACTAACTTAGCTTATTATTATATCTTACGGCGTTAAGTATCTCTAATATTGACCTGACCGGTAATCTAATCGATCTTTAGATTGTATTTCTATAACTAAGGTATTTCTAATACTGCTTTATCCCTTCCTAATGGTAGGATATTAAAAGATATCTTAATTCGTTTTCCTTTAATGGTTATCTAAATAGGTCCTATTTTAAGGTTAATAATCCCTCCTCTATAGGTTATTAGATCTCCTAAAATTATAACTAATAGGTAAGGTTGCTCCTTCTGCCTATAAGGTAAACCTATTCTCTTAACGACTGCTAGTAAAATATGGTTTTATGTTGCTCTACTATCTATTAGCGCTTCGAACTACTAATTATACTATTTTACTCGTAAATTTAGGTGCCGTCCTTAAATTCCTTTAAGGGTTTAAGGCTCTACTACTAGCTCCCTCTAGTCCTGTGGGCCTCTACTTTTCCTAACTATTAGCTGCTTAATTCTATTATACTTAGCTTACTCTTTAGCTAATACCTAGTTTACTTTTTGTCTTTAATATACTATAGACACGTATTCTCTAGGCATTCCCACTATTATTATCTATCTAAGTATTCTTCCGTAAGGAATCTTTTTGGCTAAAATATTAAATCTTCTTCCTCTTAGACTTCTGCTAGATGCTATTTATATATATATTTGGCATTCCTATACTATTACTTGTCTATTATCTAGTATATCCTTATAGGGTATTTCCGATTCTTTTCCTTTAGATTCTTATACATCTTGTATATATTATCTATATATACAATCTATAATAGCGTATAGTGTGCCGGGTGCTTTAGGTTAACTCTTAGCTTGTCTTTATTCTTAAGTTCTAACCTTTATTATACTAATCTAAACATTTTAACTTTATTTATAGGTACTAAAATGCGTCTCTCGCTTCTCTAGTCCTCTAATTATTCCTCTAGATCTTTTAACGTTATAATTAAAGCTCCTTTAATGTGAGTTATAGCCTTTTCTGTAATTAGGTGGTCCTAGATAACTTTTTTATCTAACTATATATAGAAATCTTCCCACTTATTATTATGTTGCTATCTATACCACTTTTAGTATAGCTGTTAGAGTATATACGGCTTATCCGTAAGGAAGTATCTTCTTATTACTATATCGTGACAGCCTTTTATATGTTATTCTTTAAACCTAATAGGAATTCCTAAATTCTCTTTATTTTCCAGTTTAGTAAGCTACTTAGCTCTTAGTATGCCTGCTCTTAGCCTATTAGTAATTCTTTGTACTAGTGCTCTGTCCCTTATACGTCCTAATATACTAAATCTCTTATCTAGTTTCTGTTCTTGCTATATAATAATTCTTTATCTAAATTCTTTTATAGTTTCTTTTGGTTTGCGTCTCGTAAACTAATCCTTAAAGTCTTCTTACTTCTTAGTCTTGGTATTAACTTTTTAATCTTTAGGCTAAATACTACGTTCCCCTAGTAAGTCTTCTGGGTCTATATACCTATCTCCTAGTCTAATTACTATTTACACTGTAGATTCTCTAATTTATAAAGAAGCTCCTTGCCTCTTACTTATAGGTGTCCTAATTTATACTCCGAATTCTTAGTCCCTTAGATTCTTTAATCCTAAGCTTACTTCTAGCTTAAGCTTAGCTCTAGCCTTAGTTTAACTAGGCTTACTTAGTGTTCTTATCTTATCTTAAGAGTCTTAAATCTCACTTATCTTATCTTAAGAGTCTTATGCTTTTAGGAAACTTCGTCCTAAGCTTATTTATATGTCGCTGAACTAAGCTATTGCTCTGCTTTATCGGTTATCGTCCGTTATGGGTCCTTAAGCTTGCCTTATCTCGTCTTAAGAATCTTAGTCGTTTTATATCTCGTCTTAAGAATCTTAAGCCTTTAGCCTTTTACCTTTATTAAGTGCCGAAGTGGCTCACTATCCTACTTCTCTTGCGTCTTGTAAAGCAATAAACATTATATCTAGTGGGGTCTTAATCCCTACTAATACTCCCTATTCTATAGTGGAATCATCCTCTACCTCTAGTATAACCTCTTTAATGGCTGCATGTTCCTAGTAAACCGTCTTTATTGCCTTATCGTCACAGAATACTTCGCCTTTGTCGAATTTATCGTCCTAGATATCCGATCTATAAGCTAGTTTATTAGTTCCTCTACATTCTATAGGTACTAGCTCTTATAGCTAATAGCTTACGCCGTACTTAGCGTCCTTATAAATTTAGTATGCGTTATTATAATAAAACGTAAAACTTTTAATTAAACACTCTTTCGTTCCTCGCAGCACATTATTATCCCTTTATACGTATATATCGTCTACTAGTCTTATTCCTTTTACTATATAGTAACTCTAACTACTTTTATAGTCTCTAATATAATAACCCTATTTTCTATAATTTATGCAAGCTCCTTCTTTAAACTATTTTTCTTGCTATAAAGTCCGCCTAAACGTCTTCTGCTATTAAGATCCCTGGTTTAGCCTCTACTTCTTAAACCTTTAATTACTTAATCCTTATCCTCTAGGTTTCCACGGTTTCTTACTTTATCTCTTATAGGCTTCTTTAGTACCACTTAGGTCTATTAGCTCTGCGCTATACTATAGTTTTTAACTTAGCTTTGGTTATTGCGTGCTCTACGCCTTATATAACTATAGAACTCTATCCTAGCCTCTCTTAGCCTATTCCCTTTAGTAGATCTAATTATTAATCTTAATCGCCTAATCTATTAGTTCCCTTAGGGTGTCCGCATCTTCCATTAGGATAATTACATCCTAGACTTTAGCCTTAAGTCCCTATTTATACTATACCATAAGCGCCCTATTATTCCACTCTACTTATATTACTAACGTCTAGAACTATATTGTGTACTTAATCGCTAAGGTTTATTACATAATATTTTAGAGTTTTCTTTCTGCTATGGTTACTGCCTCTAGGTCTTTAAACATTTGTGTAAGTTGCTTTGTAAACCCCTCCTAGCTTAAGAACATAAACCGCACCTCTTAATTGGTGGTCGTTATTCCATTTGCCTATATTTCTATAAGGTAAGGCTTAAACTATTTAAGTACTCTTCCTAATAGGAATAGTCCTACATAGGCTATTCGATCCATAGGTGTTACTAGCTTTACTCCCTCTTGCGCAATCTTAAAGTGCATTTACGTAAGGAATCCTTTAAGCTTTAATCTCTCTCCTAAGTATCTTTTAATCGATGGTAACTTAACCTTTACTACGCCTATCTCGTTAATCCTATTTTCCAATGTTATATTATTTTCTATTAGCTAGTTAACTATCTCTTATAACTATCCAACCATTATAGGTTACTGTGAGTTAGTGTTTGCTATACTGGTATCGTTACCTAACCTTAAAGTAGTTGCTACCGTTAATGGCGTTATAGTGGCTGCTTTTAGTGGCATGTTATTTAACTTTCTGTACTTAATACTATAACTAGGTAGTAATTATGTAACGGAACCTTATAGTAAGAACTATAATGGGCTTGTTATTAGGCTAGGTATATAGGTAATATAAGTTTAAAGTTAACAACGTAATAATAACTAGTAGAGTAGTTGCCTAATAGATTAACTCTAATTGTATTCTAAGAATTACTATAAGGAAGGAACTATCTAGGTAGGGATTAAGGGTCCTTAAATACACAACCGTACTCCTATAAAATCCTTCTTATACGTAATATACGTGTACTTTGTCTGCTCTATTACGGATTATACGGATCCTATAGATTATATAGATTACCCCATATAACTTTAGTTACTATTCCTCGTTATATAGCTCTATCGGCTCCATTCTAGACCGTGCTTAAATTAACTAACTAGCTTCTTCTGACTCTTCCCCAAGTAGTCGTAATATTGTACTTAAAGCGTCCGTAATATATAGGGTAAGCCACTAAGGCGCTAGCTTTGGGCGGGCTAATTGTAGGTCGGCAGAATATAGCAGAATTTAGCAGGTAACGTGCAATAGCGCCGTTACAACTATAACATTTATAAATCTATTACTATTAGGTAGGTTAACTATAAAGTTAATTAAAATATCTCACTATCTTTATATTGGAATTGGTAATAGTTAAAGTACTCCTTACTTCTTTATATAAGAGGTCTTCCTATATACGCATATTCTATATACTTAAACGTATTTCCGTATATACGAAGGTAGGCGGCATTAAAATCCGGCCAATTTTAAGCTTAGGCCAGGAACACCAAAAACCCTCAAAAGACCACGTTTTGAAATACACATAACTCGGCCTTAAAATTTTTTAATATTATTTCCCTAGGGAATATAATAAATAAAAAGCAGCTCTATCTTTTGGTCTTAGTTTTAAGATAATTAGGTTTGCGTGCGATTTTAGAGAGTTTATATAAGACGACGTTGAAATTTAATACGCGAGCACGAATTTCACTAAAAAATTATGGCCGGTTTTCAATGCCGCGCGCCTTTGTAGTTATATATTATAGGCTAGTAATATACTTATTAGATAATCTTATAGGTCTTTATATAGCTAGGATGCCCTATTATAGGGGAATTATATATAAATTTGAGTATTTTAAATTATAATAGTTCGGAATTCGGGACTATTATCTTTTATTAATAATATAACTAATTATTACAGATTTCGCATTTAGTAAGTGTAATATCCTTATATTACTATTTCCCTATTTAAATTGCTTTTATTATATCTACTATCTAGAGGTTATTCTTATATTTATACTCTATTAATTTATTAATTTTTATATTCCACTTATTAATTTCTAATTTATTCCTATTAAGCTNNNNATTTANAAATATAGGNNNTAGTTTCTTAAAGCGTTTAGGGGGCAGTAGAATTTATAATTAATTTATAATCCGTTTATTAAAGGCGTTTATAGGTAAGTTTTATAATTATTATATTAATAAGTTAGGCTTCTAATTAAGTTTACTAGGTTAGTACGTAATCTTAAAGTTAAATTATAAGAGGTATTCGGCCTAACAAATTTGGCGTTATATTAGTTACTTTATAGTTATAAAGTACTATAGGTTTTTATAGTCTATTAATACGCGTATTAGGAATAATAATCCTTTAAGTTTTAGACGCCATTATTTAAAGCATCTAATAATTATAAGCAGTTCCTTATTATATATCTTATAGTTTAATTTAGCAGGGGTAAGTTTTTGGGAGAGAAAGGCTACTAGGCGTAGCTCGCCGTTCTTATTATATTACAATAATACCCCTCCTAGTATATAATTAGACGAGTTAATTTTAACAATATATTTAAGGTCCAGATTAAAGTAGGTAAGAATTAAAGTAGTTATAAAACAATATTTTAGGTTATTAAAAGCTTATTTATATTTAGTAGTCTATTTAAATTTTATATTCTTTTTTATTAAGTTTACTAGCCCCAAAGCTACTAAACTGAAGCTCTTACTGCACCTAGCCTAAAAAGACTAAAACTAACCAAAAGAACCCTATAAAACACCTAGAGAAACCCCCTAAGATGCATATATTGTAGGGAAGGCACACATTAAACAACGGTGGTTTGCACTCGCGTATAACCGCTAGAACTACGCCTAGCAATAGCCCTCCATAATAAAGATAGGCGAATACCACACTATAAAGCGGAAATACCCTTATTAAGAAGGCATTAAACAAAATATAAAGCCTACTAGACGTGTTTAGTGCCTAGAACTACGGGGGAGTAACTATTAGCTATAATAATTTAACGTAGCTAGCAAAATGGCTCCGCCAGTTTAGTAAACCTTAGGCGCCCCTCTAGCAAACCCTTAATTAAATCCTTTAACGGCCAAGTAAAATTAAAAATAAATAAAACTCCCCTTTACTAGCAAACCGCATCTAGGCCACTGTAGCTGTGCTATTATAGTATAGGGATCTTACCCCCCTTAAGACAATAACTGGGTATATAATTATAATATAACCAAATATAGAAAAAGTAGAGGGGCTTAGGGGATAATTAGAAATAGAAGTCCTTATAAAAATCCATAAAGAGGTTTATAATGCTGTTATAGTCTAATACCTTAAAAGTGGAGATATTAGAGTTACCCTAAAGGACTAATAGGTAAAGGAACAAGCTATAAAGGTAGGGGATAGGCTAGGAGAATATATTAGCATAAAAGTACTCTATAAGGACTACCTAGTTAAAGTCCTAGCGGTTTCTATAAGCCTTAGGGTAGAAAAGGGACGCTAAGTAGACAATATAGCAATAATATAGGAAATAGTAAGATAAATGGAACGCCTTATACTAGAACTTAAGATTACCTAAATCTAATAGCTTTAATAGGAAAATGCAAATTAAGTAAATAATAAAAATAATAAGAGGATATAAGGGTCGCTAAAGACTTACTAGGGAGACGCTAAATAAACGTATAGCTTTTTTATTATCAGTATATATATATATACTAGGAATGCAAAAACTCCTTATTTAAAAAGGAATAATTATAAACGGCCTTATATATAATATAAGGCTCTATAACTATAGACTACGCCTAGAATAATGCTATTACTATATATAATAGGGATACACCTAATCCACATACGCAGTATAGGTGTGCTGCGGCCACTATATAGGTCCCTATAATACAAAACACTACTTAAATTAAAACTAAATAAAATGCGTAAACTGCCACTAAAGCATATATAAGGCGTAAAAGAGAGAAGACTGCATTAAATATAGGAGATAAAAGGTAAGGGCTTAATAGCTACAGGAATAACTATACGCTAGGTTATATAAATAGAAACAATAGGCGATAAGCTAAAGGGGCGTAAGTGCCTTCCTAGCGTTTCCTACCTTTAATACTAGGGGGCTAGGCTAGCTATCCTAAGCCTTAATGGGCTAGAAGCGACGCTATATAATATTACTAGACTATATAGGAATATAAGGGTTATAGGGGATATAAGGGAGAGAACGCCCTATAGGAAGACCCTTATAGATAGCTATAGTAAGCTTAAGACTAGGATAATTAAGAATTAGACTTAATGCGGCAAATATAATATTTATAGCCGACTTTTAAAGGGTATATAGTTAACTAGTAAAATAGGGGAGAAACTAGAGATAATAATAGATTTAAATATAGAAGCGCTAGTAGGAATACAAGATATAGAAATAAAAAGCTCTATATAAAATAAGTAGCAATTAGGGTATAAATATAAGAGATAGAAGTTCTAAATATTCTAGAGAAAGTAGAAATAGAAGAAATAAGGAATAATAAAGAGGTAAAGAACCCTCGCTAGGGGTCCGCCACCTATCTATTATATAGTATAACTATAGCAATATAAACCACCGTCTTATAAGGCCCTTACTAGATAGTCTAAACTTAGAGAAATACTATATCCTTACTATAATACCTATATATAATTAATATACTGCCCCTAAGGATTCTAGCTCCTATATAAACTAAAAGCAGCCATACGCGTATACTTTATAATTAGTAAGGCTATTAGCCTATCCTTATAGTTATAGCAGGTAGTTAATCTAAATATTATAGTTATAATAATCTAGATATATAGGGGTCTGGTATAAATTATTAATATATATAACCCTAGGGTTAAAAGTGTCCCATAAATAGAGAATATTATATTAGTAATAAGCTTACTTAAAACTAAAGGCATAGAGTCTATCTTATTAGGAGATATAAACCTCTACTACCCGTAGTAGGGGGGTATCTATATTGCTGCTAAATAATAGGTATAATGCTTACTAAAAGCTATAGATACCTAGGGCCTTAAGCTAGCTATCCCCTCTAGAGTAATTATATGGCAATAAGGATCCGCTAAAAGTATAATTAACCTTATATTTATAGACGAAGGCCTATACTAGAAACTTAAAAGGTATAACCCTAAAGAAGAATAGGCACTTATTTTAGACTATATCCCTATCTAAATACAGCTAGATTTAGACATTAAGGCGTAACTAAATAGTAAAAGATATGTAATAAGGATACTTAAGGCAAATAGTTTCCTTAATATAGTTAAATAATAACTTTAAGACCTAAAAGAAATTTACCCAATACTAAATAAGCGAGGCTTATTAGCTATCCCTAAGAAAATTAACTAAAGACTAGAAAGGATTTAGGCAGCAATTAAAAATAAGCTAAAAGAGTACTGCCTAGTTTTAAAACCGGGCCCCTACGCGTAATACGTATAGTCCGTATAATACGCGGTTTTTACAGCTAGCTAATAATAAGTAAGAAGGAAATATATAAGTAGCTATAACCCTAAAGATAAGAGATAATACAAAGATATAAGAAACCAGTTAAAGAATACCCTAAAAAAAGAAGTAAGAAATAACTAGAGACGGTTTATAAATAAGTATACTTTTAACCTAAGCCTCCCCTATAATAAGGGCCTGTAGGCTATAGCAAAATAGGTATAAAAAAAAAAGGTAGGGTAATTAGCAGAAGACCTATACCTACTACCCCTATAAAGAGTAGGGAAATTATAGGCCACTAATAATAATAATAAGAAGGTAAAGATCCTTATAAAAAGGTTTTCCCCCTAACTAGCTCTAGCAGACCTTAATAATATTATAGGTAAAATACTGGTAACTTACCTATGGGTTAACAGCAATATAATAACAGAGGAAATAGCTAGAACTATTAGCCGCCTTTTAAATAATATAGTGCTAGGACTAAATAGGATTCTAAATAAGGCCTTAAAGACCTATAGACTACTTATAACACCCTAGCTTATAAATATAGCTAGAGCATACTTTACTGTAAGCTACTACCCGCAACTTAGAAGATCTATAATAATAGTTATTCTATAAAAAGAAGGTAAAGTAGATTACTTAATCCTAGGAAGCTACCACCCTATTGCCCTAGAAAACACCCTTAGTAAGATCTTAGAAAAGGTAATAGCGAATTATATAATAGATACGGCTAAGAAATACGCCCTACTACTATAGAGCTAAATAAGGGTAAGAAAGAACCGCTTAATACTATTAGTACTTATACTACTTGCTACTACCATTAAATCTATATAGGCGATGCGAAAGGACTTTATAGTATTAATACTTAGCCTAGATATTAGTGGCGCCTATAATAATATACCCTATAAGCGTCTCCTATATATCCTTAGGGTAAAAGGCTTCCTAGAATAGATTATACAATTTATTTAAGGGTTTATAGGTTAGAAAGAAATATTACTAGTCTTTAGCGGATACTAGAGCCCCCCTATTATAGTTATAATAGAAATATTATAAGGATTACCCCTCTTACCTATACTCTTTCTTTTCTTTATAAGCAACCTACTTAACTTCTTTAAGAAAGGGGCGACATAGGGGATAGGCTTTATTAATAATATAAACCTAATTATATACGGGTTAACAGCTATAAAGAATTATAGAATACTAGAGAAAGCTTATAACACCTATATAAAATAGGCAAGACAATATAGAGTCTAATTCTTACTAGAGAAATACTGGCTAATCTATTTTATAAGAAAACGCAACCAATTTATAGATCTTTAGTATATAATTTATATCTAAGGCTTTAGGGGTTAACTAGTTTAGGGCTTAAGGGTATTAGGAGTATAAGTAGATAGTAAGCTCTAGTAGAGCGTATATACGGTATAAGCGGCCTATAAGGGCTAAGTATAGTATATCGCATTATTTAGGATTGTTAATTCTATATAGGGTCTATGCTTTTAGAGGTTACGCCTACTATATATAACAGTTATCCGGCTAACCATAACGTATAGGTCTAGTATTTGGGCCATTAGAGAATCTAAAAAAGGCCCCCCTAAATCGCTCCTTAAACTACTCTAAAAGGTCTAAATAGCCTACCTTTAAAGTATAACAGGCGGATATAAGCGAATGGCTACAGCACTACTTAAGAAGGAAGCTAATATTCCCCCCCTATAACTATATATTAGAGCCGCTGTAATATAAAGGGCGTAAAATAAACGTAACTCTAATATTATAAAGTATATTAAGACACGCCTAAATAAACTATAAAGGGACCCTAGGGCGCCTTATAGGAGAATAAACTAATAACCCTAAAGTAGGGAAGACATATTAGAGAAACAGGTAAAGAAAGTAGAAGAAAAATAGTACTGCTTTAGGGCCCTAGCCTATATAAAGGAGAAAGGGAGACGTATAAGAGGCTAGTAAAAATAATAGTAAGAAAAAAAAGGAGCTAAAGTAGAGTATAAAAGAACGCTAGGAAACTATCTACTATAATATAATACTAGTTAGACTAACGCTAAAAAGGTATATAAAAGTTAAAGGTATAGAGGCTAACTAAGGCAAGAGGAACCTAAGCTGTAGCATAGTTAACGCTATAGGGGGTAAATACTTTAGGGCTCTAAAAAGGCCTAATAAAGGTAGAAAATATAATAGCAATACTCTTAAGAATAGGAATAATAGGACTAAAAAACTGGCTCTACTAGGTAGGTGTCCTAGTAGGTAGCCTAAGATATAAATATAGCTGGCTAAAACAGATACTAAAACACGTAATACTATTATACCCCTTATACACTAACTAAGAAGTAATACTCTTAGTAGCTAGTATAAAGAACTATAATACACTACTCTTAATATAAAAAGGCCTTAAGGCAGTTACCTAGTAGCTTATTAGCTAAAATATACTAAACCAGTTCTAGGTTATAAAGGAAATAATAATAAAGGGTAGGGGGGCGAGTAACGGGCGCCCTTTAATAACTCTACAGTAGTAGAATAAAGTTTACAATACTAGCGCGTCCGTAGGCTTATTACAGCAGCAGTAGTTCCTAAAGAGGTTAAAAAGTATGGTAGTAGGAGCACTATAGGTAACTTATAGGCGCCTTATAGGCGCCTTATAAGCGAGTCCTAAAAGGCAAAGAGATAGATTACGGGGTTTTCTTTAATAGAGTTTTCTCCTTATATATATATAAGGAGTAGTCCACGTAGGCCTAATAGGGATCTAAATTAGACGTTAAGTAATAAATTATTATTATTAAGTTTACTAATAGCTAAATAATTTTTAAGAAGTAATTAATAAATTAATAGTAGAAATTTACAAATTTTAGAAATCCTTAGATGTCTTATATACTACTAGGACTTTCCTAGTTTATAATTATAGCAATTTTTTTAGGGTCTATTTTAATTCCGTTATAGGATATAATTAGGCCTAAGTATATAACTTTAGACGCGTAGAACTTATATTTCTTAATATCGCATTATAAGCCTACGTCTTGTAGGCGTTTAAGAACCATTTAAACGTGTTTTTAATACTTAGAAAGTAAAGATAAATAGATTAAGATATTATTAATATACGCAGTAATAAATATATTAAGGAATTTATAAAGCGTATTATTAATATATTACTAAAATATACCAGAACCGTTCTTTATACTAAATAGCATTACTAGGTATTTAAAAAGTCCCTATTATATACGGAAAGCTATATACTTTTTATCTCTTTTATAAACATGGATTTAATTAAAGATAGTAACTATATTAAGCTTTATAAAGTATTATACTTTTACTAAGTAGTTAAGCGTTTCTTAAAGTAAAGAAATTAGATATTAGTTTTAAATTATAATTATATTTAGGGCTTAATAATTAATATAGAACCTTAAGCCTCCTTTAGGTTTCTTAATAAATAGTATANNTAAGGCNAATAGTAATTAACTAGNGNNAATAAATCCTTTCTCTAGGTGCTCTTTAAGGTATTATTATATTATAAGTAGCTCTTCTCGCAATATACTATATAACGGGCTAAACTTTGGCGTTATACTAGGTTTAAGTTCTATCTTAAAATTATACTCGTCTTAATGCGGGGGTAGTTAGTCTATAAATTGTTTCTTAAACGTATTAATTAGATTATAATATTCTTTAGGTATAAAAGGTTGGGGGTTAATATATTGCTTTAGTTTTAGCGCCTTCTTAATATCTTTTAGTGTTATAGTAAAGATCTTATAGTCTTATTTTCTTACTTATAAATAAAAGGGTGCAGCTTATACTATATAAATTTTAAGGGGTTTTAATATATTATCTTCGCATTCTTTACCACGATTAGCAGTTATAACTTTATTATTTTAGTTTAAGGTTTATAATAAGGGCAATTTATATTATATTAAATTTAAATAGTTATATATATAATAATAATTAATAATAATTCATTGCTTAACGTCCAATTTGGATCCCTATTGGGCCCACGCAGACTACTCCTTATTTATATATAGGGAGAAAACTCTATTTAAGAAAAATGAGAAAACCCCGTGATCTATCTCCCCGCCTTTTGGGACTCACCTACTTAGCGCCTATAAGTCGCCTATAGTGCTCTACTACCTTACTGTTTAACCTTTTTAGGAACCACTACTGCCGTAACAAGCCTACGGACGCGCTAGTATTATAAACTATTACTCTACTACTGTAGAGTTACTAGNGGGCACCTACTNCTCGCCCCCTTACCTTTTATTACTATTTCCCTTGCAACCTAGAACTAATTTAGCATATTTTAACTAATAAGCTACTAGGTAACCGCCTTAAGGCCTTTTTATATTAAGAGCAGTATATTATAGTTCTCTATACTAGCTACTAAGAGCATTATTTCTTAATTAGTGCGTAGGGGGCATAGTAGTATTACATGTTTTAGTATCTATTTTAGCCAGCTATATTTATATCTTAGGCTACCTACTAGGATACTTACCCAGTAAAGCCAATCTTTTAGTCCTATTATTCCTATTCTTAAGAGTATTGCTATTATATTTTCTACCTTTATTAGGCCTTCTTAGAGCCCTTAGGTATTTACCCCCTATAGCGTTAACTATACTATAGCTTAGGTTTNTCTTNCNTAAGTTAGCCTCTATACCTTTAACTNCTATTTNCCTCTNNAGCGTTAGTCCAACNAGTATTATATTACGGTAGATGGTTTCCTAGCGTTCTTATATATTCTACTTTAGCTCCTTTTTTTTATCTTACTATTATCTTTACTAACCTCTTACGCATCTCCCTTCCTCCTTTATATAGGCCTAGGCCCTAAAGCGGTACTATTCTTTTTCTGCTTTCTTTACCTGTTTCTTTAATATCTCTTCCCTACTTTAGGGTTATTGGTTTATTCTCCTATAGGGCACCCTAGGGTCCCTCTATAGTTTACTTAGACGTATCTTAATATACTTTATAATATTAGAGTTACGTTTATTTTACGTTCTTTATATTACAGCGGCTTTAATATATAACTATAGGGGGGGAATATTAGATTCCTTCTTAAGCAGTACTGTGGCCGTTCGCTTATACCCGCCTATAATACTCTAAAGGCAGGCTATCTAGACCTTTTAAAGTAGTTTAAGGAGTAATTTAAGGGGGCCCTTTTTAGTTTCTCTAATGGCCTAAATACTAGATCTATATATTATAGTTGGCCGGATAACTGCTATATATAGTAGGCGTAACCTCTAAAAGCATGGACCCTATATAAAATTAATAATCCTAGATAAAGCAATAAATTGTGCTTAGCCTTTATGGGCTACTTATGCCGTATATACGCTCTACTGGAGCTTACTATCTACCTATACTCCTAATACCCTTAGGCCCTAAACTGGTTAACCCCTAAAGCCTTAGATGCGAATTATATACTAAAGATCTATAGATTAGTTGCGTTTTCTTATAAAATAGATTAGCTAGTATTTCTCTAGTAAAAATTAGACTCTATAACATTTTACCTATTCTATATAAGTATTATAAGCTTTCTCTAGTGTTCTGTAATTCTTTATAGCTATTAGCCCATATATAATTAGGTTTGTATTATTAACGAAGCCTATCCCCTAGGTTGCCCCTTCCTTAAAGGAGTTAAGCAGGTTACTTATAAAGAAAAGAAAAAGTATAGGCAAGAGGGGTAATCCTTATAGTATTTCTGTTATAACTATAATAGGGGGGCTCTAGTATCCGCTAAAGACTAGTAATATTTCTTTCTGGCCTATAAATCCTTAGATAAATTATATAATCTATTCTAAAAAGCCCTTTACCCTAAGGATATATAGGAGACGCTTATAGGGTATATTATTATAGGCACCACTAATATCTAGGCTAAGCATTAATACTATAAAGTCCTTTCGCATCGCCTATACAGATTTAATAGTGGTAGCGAGTAGCGTAAGTGCTAATAGTGTTAAGTGGTTCTTTCTTGCCCCTATTTAGCTTTATAGTAGTAGGGCGTATTCCTCTACCGTATCTACTATATATTCCGCTATTACCCTTTTTAAGATCTTATTAAGGGTGTTTTCTAAGGCAATAGGGCGGTAGCTTCCTGGGATTAAGTAGTCTGCTTTACCTTCTTTTTATAGGATAACTGTTGTTATAGATCTTCCGAGTTACAGGTAGTAGCCTATAGTAAAGTATACTCTGGCTATATCTATAAGCTAAGGTACTATAAGTGGCCTATAAGTTTTTAGGGCCTTATTTGGAATCCTATCTAGTCCTAGTACTATATTATTTAAAAGGCGGCTAATAGTCCTAGCCATTTCCTTTATTATTATATTGCTATTAACCTATAGGCAAGTTACTGGTGTTTTGCCTATAATATTACTAAGGTCTACTAGAGCTAGTTAAGGGAAGAACCTTTCTATAAGGATCTTTACCTTCTTATTATTATTATTTATGGCCTATAATTCTCCTACTCTTTATAGGGGTGGTAGGTATAAGTCTTCTGCTAAACGCCCTACCTTTTTCTTTACCTATTTTGCTATAGCCTAAAGGCCCTTATTATAGGGGAGGCTTGGGTTAGAAGTATGCTTATTTATAAACCGTCTCTAGTTATTCCTTGCTTCTTTTTTTAGGGTATTCTTTAGCTAGTTTCTTATATCTTTATATTATCTCTTATCTTTAGGGTTATAGCTGCTTATATATTTCCTTCTTACTTATTATTAGCTAGTAACTAAAACTGCGTATTATATAGACTATATATATTGCGTATAGGGGCCTAGTTTTAAAATTGGGCAGTGCTCTTTTAGCCTATTTTTAATTACTGCCTAGATCCTTTCTAGTCTTTAGTTAATTTCCTTAGGGGTGGCCAATAAGCCTTACTTATTTAGTATTAGGTGGATTTCTTCTAGGTTTTAAAGTTATTATTTAACTATATTAAGGAAACTATTTATCTTAAGCTTCCTTATTACATATCTTTTTCTATTTAGTTGCGCTTTAGTATTTAGGTCTAGCTATATCTAAATAGGGATATAGTCTAAGGTAAATGCTTATTCTTCTTTAGGGTTATACCTTTTAAGTCTCTAGTATAGGCCTTTATCTATAAATATAAGGTTAATTATACTTTTAGTGGTGCTTTATTACCATATAATTGCTCCTATAGGGGTGGCTAGCTTAAGGCCCTAGATATTTATAGCTCTTAGTAGGCACTCTAACTATTAATCTACAGCAATATGGATACCCCCCCACTATAGGTAGTAGAGGTTTATATCTCCTAGTAGAATAGACTCTATACCTTTGGTTTTTAGTAAGCTTATTACTAATATAATATTCTCTGTTTATAGGACCCCTTTAACCTTAAGGTTATACACATTAATAATTTATACCGGTCCCCTATATATTTGGATTATTATAACTATAGTATCTAGGTTAACTGCCTGCTATAACTATAAGGATAGGCTAATAGCCTTACTAATTATAAAGCACACGTATATGGCTGCTTTTGGTTTATATAGGAGCTGGAATCCTTAAGGGCAGTATATTAATTGTATAAAGGTATTATAATACAGTTCTTATATAGTAAGGATATAGTGTTTTTCTAGGTTTAGACTATCTAGTAGGGGCCTTATAAGGCGGTGGTTTATATTGCCGTAGTTATACTATATAATGGATAGGTGGCGGACCCCCAGTAAGGGTCCTTTGACTTTTTTTTATTTCTTACTTCTTCTATTTCCACTTTCTTTAGAATATTTAGAGCTTCTATCTCTTGTGTTTATACCCTAGTTACTGCTTATTTTATATAGAGCTTTCTATTCCTATATCTTATATTCCTATTAGCGCTTTTATATCTAAATCTGTTATTATTACTGGTTCTTCCCCTATTCTTACTAGTCGGCTATATACCCTTTATAGGTTGGCTGCGAATGTTATATTTATCGTATTAAGTCTAATTCTTAATTATCCTAGTCTTAAGCCTACTGTCGCTGTTTATAGGGGTCTCCCTACGGGGCGTCCTCTCCCTTATGTCCCCTGTAACTCTTATATCCCTAATTAGTCTAGTAATATCGCATGGCGTCGCTTCTGGCCCGTTAAGGCTTGGGATAGCTGGCCTAGCCCTTTAGTGTTAAAGGTAGGAAACGCTAGGAAGGCGCCTGCGTTCCCCTAGCTTATTACCTATTATTTCTATTTATATAACCTAGTATACAGTTATTCCCGCAACTGTTAAGCCCTTACCTTTCGTCTCCTATATTTAATGCAGTTTTCTCTCTCCTATGCCTTATATATACTTCGGTGGCAGTTTACGCATTTTGTTTAGTCTTAATTTAAGTAATATCTTATATTGTAGGGGCCTATACAGTGGCCGTAGTACACCTGTGCTATGTATATAGATTAGGTATATCCCCATTATATATAGCGATAGTATTATTTTAGGCGTAGTCTATAGTTGTAGAGCCTTATATTATATATAAGGCCATTTATAATTATTCCTTTTTGGATAAAGAGTTTTTATATTCTTAGTGTGTATATATGCTAATAATAAGGGAGCTATGCGTTTGTCTGGCGTCTCCCTAGCGAGTTTCTAGCAACCCTTATATCCTCTTATTATTCTCATTATATACTTAGTTTGCATTTTCCTGTTAAAGCTATTAGATTTAGGTGATTTCGAGTCCTAATATAAGGCGTTCCGTTTGTCTTACTATCTCCTATATAATTGCTATATTGTCCGCCTAGCGTCCCTTTTCTACCCTAAGGCTTATAGAAACCACTAGGACTTTAACTAGGTAATTCTTATAGAGTACTTTTATGCCAATACGTTCTCCTAGCCTATCCCCTACCCTTACGGCTTGTTCCTTTACCTATTAGTCCTTTAGGGTAACTCTAATATCTCCGCTCTTAAGGTGTCGGACTATAACAGCGTTGTAGACCTCTTTATATATCTCTATAAGGACTTCTATTTCTAATTATCCCCTAAGCCCCTCTACTTGTTCTATATTTAGTTATATTATAATTATATACCCGGTTGTTAACTTAAGGGGGGTAGGTTCCCTATGCTGTAAAAGCGCAGCTACGGCGGCCTAGGTGCGGTTCGCCGGTAAGGGGGGGTTATACTTATTTTTAATTTTGCTTAGCTATTAGAGGATTTAATTAAGGGTTTACTAGAGGGGTACCTAAGGTTCGCTAAACTAGCGGAGCTATTCTACTAGCTATATTAGTTTGTTATAGCTAACGGTTACTCCCCTATAATTTTAGATACTAGACGCGTCTAATAGGCTTTGTATTTTATTAGATGCCTTCTTAATAGAGGTATTTCCGCTTTATAGTATGGTATTCGCCTATCTTTATTATAGAGGGCTATTGCTAGGCGTAGTTCTAGCGGTCACGCGCGAGTACGAGCTACCGTCGTTTGTAGGTAGTTATATATTAGCTATAATATAGTAGAGTTCAACATACCTACTTATCCAGGCCTCTACCCTAGTTTTTAGTGGCTTATTCCTACCTTTAGGCGTCACTACCTCTACGGTTAAAGCCGGGCTAAAACCTCTCCCGCCTAAGTAACTCCTATTTACTCCTTAAGTATATCTTACCGGCGTGCCGCCCTAAAGGCGAACGGTTCCGTCTATTAATATACCGACACGCGCATCTATTCTCTTAAGCCACGTAGCAGTCTCTCTAGCTAGGGTGTAATCCTGCCTGCCTACTAAGTGCATTAAGGGTTAGAGCCTAGCTAAGGGGTAAAGTCCTTAGAGCCAGCAGTGGCTGCTACATACTACGCCCTATAGGAGGCTAGTAGTAGTATAGGGGCGTAATACCCTATACTACTGCCAGTTCCCGTTTCGCGTTGCCTATAAGAGTCTCCTTATAATAGGCCGACTATGTCTTATAGGAGGGGGCCATAGACTAGGTCCCGTGCCAGGCAACCTACTCCCCCCTCTCCTACTAACTAAGCTTATGTCCCCCCTTCCTATAAGCTAGCCTATATCTTTAACTGTTAAGACCTTATCTAACTAGCCTATGTTTCCCCTACAGCCTCCCCTATATATATGTATTAGGTTACATACACCACGCCTATTAAGACCCTTCTATGAGTCGCCTTATACATATACGTCAGGTTGCGTGCACTACGCCTATTAAGACCCTCCTATGAGTTACCTAGTTAAACGCCATGGGGCCGTCAAAGCTAGCCTGTGTTTCCACTACCTAGAGCTTTACCCGTGTTTCCACCTTATTAAGCCGTCTAGTCGCCGTCGCGTCGCCATCGCGTTGCTGTTGCGTCGCCGCGTTGCTGTCTTCCAGGTCGCGCGCACCACGCCTATTAAGACCCTTTTTTAAGTCACCTAAGTGTACCGGATACCAGATAGGCCTTTGTAGAGGGGCCTTAATAAGTTCTCTAGGTAGGGCCTTAATAAGTTCTTTATGGTGGCCTTGGGGCCTTAACAGGTTTCGTATAAGATATCTATAACGCGTTAACCTTAATAAGTTCTTATAAAAAGAGGTTCCCTATGCCCTTACCGCGTTCCTTTGCGATCTTAGAGCTAGTGTAAGCCTAAGGGTATCCTGTTATACGACTAGGACGCGTCTACGTTAACTAACTAGATAATAAGGCTAGTTTCGGGCCTGGCTATGAGCCAGGTAGTCGTATATCGGGTGGTTTTTGTATCCCAGTATCCCTTAATAGGCCTCCCTAGGTGGTAAGGCAAGAGCCTCATACGGAGGCAGTGAGGCTCCTAGTGTTGTTGAGGGCGATGCTTTGTACGGTGGTACGCGTCGCAAGCTTAACACCACAGAATCGCGACGACAGCGCGCTGCACGCGCTGCGACGGCTCCCTACCATCGCCTCTGCACTTAGCCATCAAAAGGAACGATTTCCTGATAATGTTTCCACCCGCGGCAACGTGGACGCGTGTAGTAGGGCTTTGTGGGCTAGTTATATATATATATTTATAGGGCAAGTGGTATTTTAAGTAATAACTTTAGCAGTAGGTTGTACGAAATTTTAGTATTTCTTTAATCCAGCTAATTAAATGGTTGTGTTATTTTAGCTATCCGTATCTAAATATTACTTTATAATGCTTTAAGAGTATTATAAATAGGGAAATATATTTAAGGTATTTGCCTATCTACATCTTTATAAGAGTGTAGTACGTTAGTTTACTATATATTAAAGCCTTACTATTAAAGCCTTATAGTCCTTAGGGTTTATTAAGTTTCTTTAAATTTAAGCGTTAAGTTTTCGTGTAGTTTGTATTAATAAAGCCTATACTAGTAGCTCCGCTATTTATAAGGATTTATACTTCCTTCTATTTTCTAAGTATTTAAATTTTAGTAAGTATATTAAGGGAGTCGTGTTATATATTAGTGCTAAAAGAGCCTAAATACTTATACTCTTCTACTTTTTGTCCTAAGGCGTAACTTAGCCCTAGGACGATTTGTTTTCCGAATTAATTAAAGGTAAGATACTTTATAATAACTAAGTATAATTTATAAAACGAGTACAATTTATAAAATAAGTGCGACTTAAGGACTAAAAGGAGCTACGGCGGACCTTTTTAAAAGGGTAAGTTTGGCAATTTCTTTAAATATATCCCTTTTTACTACATCTAAAGCATTCTCTATTTGCGGCTTATATTCTTTATTTATTAGTTTCTAAGGGTATATAGGATTAGATAGTATTAAGGTCTATAGGGTTATATATAGGGCTTTTAGGTTTTAGAAATAGATCGCGCTTTAGGGTATATACTAGTTTTATAAAGTTTTAAATATAAGGTATAGTTGGCTTTAGGGAATAAGTCTATTTATTATATTAAAGGTCCTTATTAATTTATTAATATATTATAGCAAATTTAGGTAAGTCCTTCAGCAGTTCTCTACCTACTAACTATACTCTAATTTTATCTAAAATAGCTTAACGGAGGGTAGTAACTTTAGTGGCTTTATTCTAATATAGTTCACTAATAAGGCCTAAAAATTCTAAAAAGAAGCTAGTAAAGTCTTGGTTCCGTTATTATAGATTTTTAAGTTTAGTAATAGCTATATATTTATAGCTGGCGTTATTATATATTTATTCTAGTAGAGAGATAAAGATTTTAAAATTAATAAAGGTGCTATTATAGAAGAATAGGTCTATAGTTTATATAGCGTCTTTACTTAAATAAGATATTCTATAGCTAATCTTACTAGCTTTAATAGGGTATTAGTTATAGTTTGTTAAAAGTTTAAGACGGAGCTTAGTTATAAAGGGATGTAGGTTATTTTAATTTCTATTAAATATTAGAGGGTTAAAAAGCTTTTTAGATTTTATAGTAGATACTAGGTTTATTATAGATATAGGTTAAACTACTATTACTAGTTTAGGGTTTATATTTAATAGGTTAAGTTCGCATACAGTTATTTTAATTTTATTTATAGGTATTGCTATTAGGGTCTTTAATATAAGTACTTTAGCATTATAAAGTTCTTTGCGTATTGCTTTAATTAATTACTAATACTAAGCTTCTAGTATAGTTTATTACTAGGCTAAGGCATCTATAAAGGATTATTATATTATAGTTATTTATTTCCTAACTAGGGCTATAATAGTTGTCATAGCGGATTTAAGTTCATTTACTATTTTAAGGGTATTAGTATTAATATAACGTAATATAAGGGCGCGGAGAGACTTTAGGGAAGATTTAAAGGAATAATATAAATTCTATCTAAATCTAAGGGTATATAGCTCTTGCTAAAAACAAGACGTTATATAAAAACGAGAAGGGAATAACAAGAGAATTATATAATTAAACAGTTAGGGGCTTAGTAGTCAATACATGCGTATATACGCACGCGGTCTTTAATAGACTTTAGTAGAGTTTAATTGATCTAGCAGAATTTGGCAGAATTTAGTTAAAGCATCGGAATTTATCTGTTAAGTGTTTTACCAAGACATTCCTACTATAACTAGGCTAGTCCCGTTATATAGGGTTTATAAATTAACTACTTCTTTTCCCCTTTTAATCAATAATAATACCAAATTAGGTAATTAAGATAATTCTATATTATAAGAGCCTTCTTTAGCAAATTAGAATTATAGCTATATCTTTCCTATTAATTAGAATAATCTTTACTTCCTTAAAGCGTAATTAAAAGCGTATTAAGCTTACTAGTAAGCTTAACCGCTACTATAATATAGGCCTTAAGCTTATTAAGATCCACTCTAATAATAATAATAAGTAAAATAATATTGTTCCTAATCCTCTTAATTAGTAGCTTAAAATCTATTAAATCCTTTATCTAATACTTACTAAGATTACCCTTAATATATTCTTTATACTAGCTATAAGCTCTATATATAAATAAGCCTTTAGCTAAGCTAAAAGGATTATTACTAATAAGCGTAATTAATTATTAGCCGATATAATTAAAGCAGATTAATATTAAACGTAATAGTTAATTAAAGGCCTTTCATTAAGCAGTTTAATTAACTATATTAACTTTAATAGAGGTTTAACTATACCTTAGTTAATAAGTTTAGATATTAATCTTACTAGCTATAAGCTAACTATAGAGGTAGAAAAACTAGTTTAGTAAAATATATTTAATAAAGCTTTATATTTAATTAAATCTAATATAAAAATAGAGCCTCTAGAGCCCTTACTAATACCTTTTTTTAACTTTACTACTAATATTACTACTAAACGTTCTACCTTTTTAAACCTCTATAGGTGCGTAGGACGAATTTAGCTATATTTAAATGCTATATTAGGTAAATTAGGGTTAGATTTAATTAGGTAACGTTAATATTTATATATAAAGAGATACTGCTAAAAATCTATAATAAAACACTATAAAGTTTATATCATTTTCCTAATTAGAACAGCTAGCTAATAGCGTAATAGTTAGCGTACCTTACCTTATAGTTAGCAAATAGCGAGCAGTCCAATTAATATAGTTAGTTAGCTATAAAAGCTAAAACTTATAGCTAGCTAACTATTAGATATACTAATGGAACTAATAAAACTATATAATAAGTAATAAGTAAGGTTATATAACAAGCTTTATAAGCTTTATAAAATTTATAAGGTTTATTATATACCTTATATACCTTATATAATAAAGGGATTTCTTAGGCATACGGTTATATATTTAAAGGACTACAGTCCCTACTTAAATATTTCTCTCTTTATAGTAAGTCTTAGAATACAATTAGAGTTAATCTATTAGGTACTTACTCTATAGTTAGATCTTATTATTATATTTACCTATATACCTAGCCTATTAATAAGTCCACCATAGTATCTACTATAAGGCTTTATTATAGTAAGGAGTATACCTAATATAAAGCTTTTATAAGAAAGCTAAAGGTAATAAAGTAGAGAGCCTTACTAATATAGAAGTAGGAGAAGGATATCTTTTTAAAAGGATTTAATATAACTACTACCTTCTTCTATTACTAGTTTATTTAAAATAATTAGACGTAATAAAACTCTCTCTTTATAGTAGTGTATCTAACAGTTAGCTAGCTATAAGCTTTAGCTTTTATAGCCAACTAATTATACTAATTGGACTACTTACTATCCGCTAACTATAAGGTAAGGTACGCTAATTATTACGCTATTAGCTAGCTATCCTAATTAGGAAAGTAATATAGACTTTATAGTGTTTTATTGCGGATTTTTAGCAGCACCTCTTTATATATAAATATTAATATTACCTAATTAAATCTAACCCTAATTTACCTAATATAGTATTTAAATATAGCTAAATTCGTCCTACGCACCTATAGAGGTTTAAAAAGGTAGAACGTTTAGTAGTAATATTAGTAGTAAAGTTATAAAAAAAAGGTATTAGTAAGGGCTCTAGAGGCTCTATTTTTATATTAGATTTAATTAAATATAAAGTTCCGTTAAATATATTTTACTAAACTAGTTTTTCTACCTTTATAGTTAGCTTATAGCTAGTAAGATTAATATCTAAACTTATTAATTAAGGTATAGTTAAACATCTATTAGAGTTAATATAGTTAATTAAACTACTTAATAAAAGGCCTTTAATTAACTACTATGTTTAATATTAATCTACTTTAATCGTATTAGCTAATAGTTAATTACGCTTATTAGTAATAATCCTTTTAGCTTAGCTAAAGGCTTATTTATATATAGAGCTTATAGCTAATATAGAGAATATATTAAGGGTAATCTTAGCAAGTATTAGATAAAGGATTTAATAGATTTTAAGCCACTAGTTAAAAGGATTAGGAATAATATTATTTTACTTATTACTATTATTAAAGTAAATCTTAATAAGCTTAAGGCCTATATTATAGTAGCGGTTAAGCTTACTAGCGAGCTTAATACGCTTTTAATTATACTTTAAGGGAGTAGAAATTATCCTAATTAATAGAAAAGATATAGCCATAGTTTTAATTTATTAGAGGAGGCTCTTATAATACGGAATTATTTTAATTACCTAATTTAGTATTATTATTAATTAAAAGGGAGGAGAAAGTAGTTAATCTATAAACCCTATATGGTGCTAAAGGAGTTAAATAATATATAGATTATAAATTAAATAAGGAAAAAGTAGAAGAAAAAAGTAAATAAAGAAGCTTTACTACCTAGCTAATACGTAAAATATAATATACGTTATATTTTATATAAGTAATAAAATAGTAAGCTTTAGTATAGGTTTTAGCGCGTAATAGAGATATTAGGGAAAATGCTTTATTTACTATAGCTAAGTAAGAGATTTCTATAGGTTTCCTATTACTTAGCATATAATTAACTAACTAAATTATCCGAATATACTAAAAGCTTTAACTTATTACTAAATCTTACCGCTAAAATAGTAAGCTGTTAGGTAGCTGTAGTTTTATAGCTAACTAACTGTTATAAAGCAGTTAGCTAGCTAACTACTTATATTAGTAGCCTCTTGGCAGCAAAGCTAATAGTGTCGCTAACTCTTAGACACACTAGGTTCTATTATAGCCCGTACTACATCCTATTGCTTATTTAGTTTACTAAGTATTTATAATACTTCTATTATAAGGTCCGTAATACTTATTATATAACTTAAAGTTATTAAACTCTTTTAACTTATTAGCTCTTAGATCAATAGATTTTAGGCTAAGGATAATATTATTAGTAGGCGCGCCTAATTATAAAGGAAATAATTACTATATTATAGTTAAAGAAGTTAAAACAAAGGTAAGTAGCGATAATAGTAGGAATATAAGCGGGGCTCTTATATTATATAGTAAATACTTATACTTTAGGTAATTAAGTTATTATAGAAGCACCCAATTGGCTTCCCTTTACGCTTTAGCATCTTACTGTACCTTCCTTCTTAGCCTCCTCCTCTAATTAGGTGTAGATTTAGCGCTCTAAAACTCCAGAGCCTTAAATTTAAGCCACGCCGCTAGTTAAATCAGTAGATTTATAGCTAATGTAGAGAGGATCTAGCCAGCCAGTCTAAATAGATAACTACTTTTAATTATAATAAAACCTTATAGCAAGTACTACGGTGGGCTCGTTATTAGGCTAGGTATATAGGTAATATAAATTAAAGTCTACAACGTAATAATAACTAGTGGAGTAGTTGCCTAATAGATTAACTCTAATTATATTCTAGGAATTACTATAAGGAAGGAACTATCTAGGTAGGGACTAAGGGTCCTTAAATATATAACTATACTTCTATAAAATCCTTTTTATATATAATATACGTCTTATATATAAGGTACGTAAGTTTCTCCTATTCCTCTTATTTAATACGTAGTATATTATATAACCTTAGTTACTATTCCTCGTTATATAGCTCTATTAGCTCTATTCTAGACTATACTTATATTAACTAACTAGCTTCTTTTAACTCTTCTCTAAGTAGTTATAATATTATACTTAAAGCGTCTGTAATACTATCTCCCTCTTCTTTATCTTTATTCTTAAAGATTTCTTATATCTTTAAATTATTTACTAGAGGTATAATATCCGTCTAATTAATTTATTTAATATTATTACTTATTATACCTAAAGCAATTTCTTCTTTACACGCCCAACGTCGTGCTCGCACTATTACTGCGATATTATCTCTTAGTAAGATTATACTATCTCTATATTCTCGTTGCTTAAAAGAGGGGTTAGTTTATATTGCACTAGTGAACCTATCTTCGCGACAACCGTTCTCTTACTTAGAATGCACTAAAGCAAATATTTATTCGTCCTATAACGTTTACTTTACCTCTAATACTAAGTATATATAACCTATTACTCTTAATAGTCGTCTAGTTTCTTAATTAATTTATCTTAGAGTTTTATATTTAATTTATTGCTATATAGCTAGATAGTAAACTATCTTAAGCCCTTACTAAGTTAAAACGTTCCTATAACGCAGAATAAAAGGCCCTAAATACTTATATCGCGGCGTCTACTTATTTACTCTATCTTAAGAAGGTTTATAAGAAGGTCAGTTTTAAAAAATAGAAACTTAGTAATAAAAGAATAGATTCTCTTTTGGCCAAGAAGGAAATTATATAATTACAGCACCTATTGTACCAAACGCGTGCTTACGCGTTCAGTACACCAGGTACGCGTTTACGCATTTAGTGCATCAACTACTTTATCTCAGTAAGCGACTCAGCCGGCAAGGGCAGAACTTAAGGCGCACTCACTAATACTAAAGTATTACTAGTCTCCATCCTAAAAAACGCCACTTTTTTTTAACCAATTAGCTATCTACCAACCTTAAGTTTGCCCTGCCATCTGAGGACCTTTAGTGCGAGCTTTAGTGAGCCTTAACTTTAATTTTCGCAATTTTATATAAGAGACACTCTCTCCTATATATTTAACTCCCTAATAACACCTATTTAACTTAATAAGCTAATAAATTAAGTTAGACTAGTCTCCTCTATAATCGATTACTTTTTTATAATAGGAACACCACTTCTTTACGAGTTACGCGCTTTTAGCATTTAGGTAGACACCAACGCGTCCTTATTCTCCCCACTCTCCAATATTAACTCCCTTTCCCCCTTAACACCGTCCTCTATACCTCCGTCGCCTAAAAGGTAAGCAACTGCACCCCTTGCTAGTCACTAAAGGCGAATTAAAAAACGGTAGAGACGTCTTTCCTAGCGCCAAAAGCTGCGGGCGACGCAAATACTATAGTAGTAGAATAACTTTAATATAAAGCAATTCCTTAAGGCATAGGTTACAGAGGGTATTAATGATAGATTAGGTGGCCTCTATATTAGTTAGCGGATCTTATTACTACGCTCTACTTTAAAACAAGCAGAGGTTTATATAGCCCTTTAATTAACTAGTTATATATTAGTAGGGGATATTTCCTTAACAGAACTTATCCAAGAACTTAATGCACTAATTGGGCAGCCATATTTTAACAAGTTTAACCACTCTACCTCTATAGAGAAGGTTAACTTCTCTTAAGTATTAGAAAAAATTTAATCGGCTGCTCCTAAATAGACTGCTCTACTTAAAAAGTTTATAAGTAATTAACGCCAGGGCTAGAGCAGTTACAGAGGGTTAGGCAATTTTAAGATAGTCCAGCAGCAGTTATATTTAATTACTTTTATTATCTATAGAAGTTATACGCGGTCTACGGCCAATTTCTTTATAAAAATGTTAGGAATCTACCTACTTGGGAGTAGTATTAAGCGTCAAGTTATTAAGGTATTAGCTAGGCTAGGTCTCTGTAATGGTTATAAATATATTAATTAATACCTTATAGGGATTGCTAATAATACAAAGGAAGGTTTAACCCCCTAGCCTATATTTTATATAGCTAACTAATAAAAAGGATAAGCTACTAAGTCTTATAGTTAACCCTTAAGCGCTACTAGTCTATAATAACTTTAATTTTAAGGACAACGTTAGAAATTAAGTGCTCAGGTCTTCTAGAATAAGAATGCGTAATATAACTACTGCGCTTCTTATCCTTTATCCTAAGATTCTAACTACTAGCCTTAAGTAGTTAATATTTAACCCGTTATAACCGCTTCTTTTTAATAATATTATCTCATCTCTAGGTCTTCGACGGGACTATATCTTACAGCAGTTGTTAATATACTTTATTGCTACTGCTATCCATAAGCTTTATTTATAAGCAGTTAAATATATTTTTAGCAGTAAGCTAGGTCTTTTTCCTACAGCACTAAAGCTTAACCTACTATCTCCTTAAAAGACTGCCCTATAATAGCTAGGTGCGATCTTTTATAATAAGGGTACAATTAAAGGTATATATAGTGTTTATTAGGATATCTAGATCCACAAACTTGGCTTTAAAGAGGATAATAAGTCGGGCCATTTTACTAAGCGCCTTTAGCTCGCCTAGGGCGACCAGAAGACTGTTTAATATATTAGGAGCGTAAAAACTAAGTAGTCTCTTGCCGGTTAAGCTTTTAACCGTAGGGACTAGTTGCTTAGGCCACCCGCGTTCTTTTATATCCTTTAAAGTTTCCTCTACCTTATAGTTCGCACTTACTAAGAGAGTCCTCCTAGTACTTACTTAAAGGCTATACTCCTTTATAATATTAGTTACTAGGACCGGCATGGAATCTTATAAGAAAATACTAAATTCTATCTTGTTGAGCCATTGATTATATAAGGCTGGACGGCTTAAGTAGTCGCACTCTAGTACGACGTACTTAGTACTAAGGGATGGTTCCAAGGGGTTAATAGTAAGGAAAATAATAGGAAAAAGTCCTATAACGATGCTATTAAGCAGCTAACTCTATTTTAATTTCTTAAGTTAATTAAGCATATACGATAATAAGTATTTACCTACTCCACTTAGACTAGTTAAGGACATAATAATAAGAAGTTTCTTAGTATGTATTAGTATCTCTAACAAGTTAAAGCTTTTATAGTCCTATGGCATGCTATCCATTATAGCAATATTAGTCTAATCCGCCAACTTATTAATCTACTCTTTATTTAGTTCTATAGGGCTAAGTAGTTACGGTATAGGTATAAGATGCTTTATCTTTAATAGCTTCTTATAGATTAGATCGCGACTACTAAGCTTTAGCAATTAATTCTTGCGTTAAGTCTAGTAAATCTAGCAGGTTAACCAAATACCTTTAAAGTAATTGATCTTGCTCTAGAGCATATTAACTACTACTATGCCGTTAATATAAAACTATATAAGAACTCCACTCACAATATTAAAAAGATATTTAGACGGGTTACGCTTTCTAGTTTATATATTTCTTAACTGCGTACTATACTAGAGACTTTATTTAGTTAAAGAACCGATTCTAAATATAGTAAAAAGTTAGCACTCGCTAATATATTTAGTTTTACACACTATCTCTAGGCTAAGGGTTATACATATATCTAAGCAGTTAATAGTAATTATAACGGTTAATTTAAGTCTATTAATATTCTTGCCAATAGTATAGAGCTTCTTAAAGAAAAGATTTACTTATTTAATCTTTAAAATATTACTATACCTAATAAGATTATTTCTATTTCGTCTAAAGATAAGGAGTAATCTACTACTGCTACTAAGCTATTAGCACTTAGAGATTATATAGAGGTAATTAATAATATATTCTATGCTAAGGATAGAGGTTATTAACTGCTTTACTTTAACTTCACTTAACTTAACTGCTGCACTTTACCCCCTTAACCCCTCAACTACCTATTTAGCTTATCGCTTACCACCCCTAACTACTTATTTAGCCTATCGCCGACCACTTCTTCTATAACTACCTAGCAGTAAGCAATCTTTAACTGCCGCCTCTACTCTTACCCGCACTCCTCCGCTATAGCTACTTCTATCTACAGCTAAACGATTGCTATTATTGCTGCCGCTGCTCTTCTGCTCTTATTACTCCACTACTACCGCTACTCTACTGCTTAAGTTATAGTTAAAGACTACCCTTATTTCTACTCTCTTTGCCTTATTTATTATAGTTAATAACTTCCCACTAACTCCTTACTCCTTATAGTCCACCCCTCTAAGTTACTGCACGGTTTATACCTTACACCTCTTATATTATTATCTTAAGAAAACCGTCTTACTAACTGCTTATAGTAGATCACTTATTATAGTTAGTATTTATAATCCTAATAGCTTCGCCGACCGTCCCAACTCCTCTTTCCTTAATGTTAACTTTTTTAATATCCTCTATCTTAACCCGTTCAAGATATACACTACTAGGTTCCTAAAGTTACGGATTTAATAGCTGTTGCTTTACCTTCACCCTAATAGGCTCCGCGACTAGACTCTACCTAAAGGCATAGATATAGTGACTCTAAATAATATTAAAGACTGGTTAATAGGCACCTCTAATACTGTCGCTATAGATAGGTGGGTAACAGTCGCTCATAGGGGTTAAGTAGACTAGTAGTTAACTTGGGATATAAACCGCAACCCAGTTAACCGCTGCTAGCCTCTTTAGTTGTATACTATCCACTTCGGCTCCTTAAGTAGGCTAACTTAAATTAGCAGTAACGAGAGTAGTAAGGATACTGGTAAATTAATTATAATTAGCAGTAATAAGGATAAGGATAATGCCGGCTAGGAGCAGCCTTAGTAGTCGTAGTAGTTATAGCAGTCGGATAATAAGGAGCCCCCGCTTTTTAGGGAGAGATAATAACGTCTATATACCTTATAGGAGTCGTAGTAGTCTAACCCTATTAAGCTGTCGGATAATAAGGAGCCCACGCCTCTTAGGGAGAGGCAATAATAGCTATATACCTTCTCTGTAGGTTAAACATTAACTAATAGGGGTACTCTAATACTAACTGGTTGTGGTATTCTACCGTCTTATAGTTATAGTACTCCGGCGTCTTATGGCGCAGCCTTAAGTATATCTATCTAACTACTACTAGTTTATCTAATAAAGGAGCGTTAGACTAACCTTTTTAATATAGCGAGCCATTAAGGTGCTATTATAATTGGCATCGTGCGCGGGTTAACTTCTTTAGCATTCGTTTCACCTTAATATATAGTAGTGGCAAGTCTTAATACTTATAATTAACTAAACTATTAAGTGTAACTACTCAACCTATTCTCTAATAAGTTGCCGCTATATAGTAATATAATACGCATATTATTAATTTCCTTTAATAATATCTTAAGTCTTGGTTAACTAGTTAGCCGGTTTACTTATAACTCTAAGAAATAGGTAGCTTGGTTTCTAGACTGGATAAAGCGGTATAATAGTATACCTCCGCTAGTAAATTAACTACCTCCTCCTAACTCCTTAATCTAGCCACTCTTACGTATCTCCATAAATCCTTATTAAACTCCTTAGACTCCCTCCCAACGCTTTACTACTTTAGCTTTAACCCCTTAAACTTCTTCCTAACGCTCTACTCCTTCCGCTTTAGCTCGCCAGCCTTTCTCCTAGCGGTCTACTCCTTATAATTAGACTACTTAAAATCCTCTATTATTGACTTATTAGGCTTCTCCCCAATTAACCCATTAGCCTAGACCTATATTTATAGATATCTACGATAATAAGGAGTATATTTTATAAGCTACCTAGAAATCGCGTATATAACTAGTAGATTATAGTTTAATAGATAGTTTAACAGATGGGTTTATAGTTCTCTTTTTAGGATAAATAAGTGGTAACTTATAGCCTTTAGAATAGTTAAATAAATAGGCCAATTAATTCCTTAACTGCTTTCTAGTTTAATTTAATATAAAAGTTTACTTAGAGATTAACTACTTATACCCTACTAACACGTAATAAAGCTAAACTATCTAGGAATACTAAGCCCATCTTATTTATACCTCCCACATTTCTAAACATATAGCTTTTAGTATTAACAACCGCTTACGCCTATCCCGCCCATTATTTCTTATCTCTTTACTATAGTTTTTTAACACTAGGCCGCTAATATTCTCACTAATAGGTGTTAATATTAACTACCTATATAAGATAGAAGCTATACCCTCTAAACCCCGCTATATCTTATTAGCAGTAGAATCTACAGTCTTTACCCTTCTTTTCCTACCTCTACGGGTTCCACTATTAGGAGTTATAGGTGGTTCTAGGCTAGGCTCTATACTATTAGTCGGCGAAGCAGTCTACGAGTCCACCAGTTAAGTCTCCGGCACCATTAGTTAAGTCTTTAGCACCAGTAGTTTAGTCTTCAGCACCACGCTCTTACTACTCTATAATTCTAGTTCCTATAACTGCTCGCATTTAATTTCTTACTGCTATAACTAGTGTAAACCACTATAACCTCGTCCTGGCGACTAGTTATATTATAGCGGAGGGGATAGCATACTATACTAGTTAAGGGGAGATAGAGTAACTCCTCTAGCTAAAGATGGTACCACTATTAAGAAAGGGGATTTTAATACTAAGCTAAATAAGCGTATATAGTTCTCTATAAGCTTCTTCTACTACAATACAACTAGCAAAGCAGTCTTATTATTAATCTTGGTTTATCTTTCTATAACCTATACTCTTTATTTATTGGCTATAAGCTTACTATTACTAGCGCTACTAGCTATAGGTGACAAGTTACTAGTGCTAGATACTAGTTTCTTAGGTTTCCTGGACCCTAACCACTTAACTAATATACTATTTACATTCTAGCAAAGGAACTAAACTAGCTGCTCTCCCTAAGCTGTAGCATACTTCTACTTATTTAATAGGAAATACTTACGGAGATCTTCTACAGTTTGTATTAGAAACTTAGTAGCCAAGGTAACCTTATTAAAGGCGCGTGTAATTACCTACTAGTAGCAACTAGGCAAGAAATATAAAGAAGGCATTAGAGTAAATCTTTCTTCTATTGGGACCAACTTATCCGCTTATACTTAACACCACTTAGCCAGCCATTGGAGAGCAATACCTTGCTTTAAACCTAAGGTTGGTTTTTAAAGGAAGACTAGGGTAGCTGGCGCAGTAGTTATAATAAGAAAATTAGGGTTATAACCTATACCGTTGCAATAACTTTCTTATAGTACCTTTAGAGTTTATGTCTTAGGATCGCATTTATCCTCCTAGAGAAACTTAAATAGGTATTTACGGTAGCAGTTACTATTTAGTATAGCCCTCTAATAATCGCTTATAGAGTCCCTACTTTTAATCTCTTACTTTATCTAAGGATAAACTTTATTCTTACTAGTTAACTAGTTAGTAGCTATGCCGTTAAATTCCCGGTTTAAATAAGGGTACTAGTCTAATAAGTTGCCATTATAATCTAAATTGGACTCGCGACTGCTCCCCTAAAAAAATAATTGCTATAACTAACTTATCTAGCGATTGCGTAAGAGCATATTACGTCTACGTTTTAGCTTAGACGTTATTTAACTAGTAACTTCTTCTTAAGACGACTCCTTTTGGTATCCTAGCCGGTTAAACGCCTAATATAGTATAAAGAATACAGCTACTCCGGTTTTATTATAACCCCTTACTGCACAACCAAACCTCTGCTATAGATCTTTAATATTATCTATAATTAGGAAATTATATTAGATAATTATATAAATATTTAGAATATTTATACCCATTCCAAGAGCAGTTGTAACTACTATAATCCAAATATCTAACTCCTTACTGCGGAAGATATTATATATCCTATCCTAATTATGCTTCGCCATATAAGATATATATATCCCAACTATCTAGTTTATAAGATGCGTTAAGTAGCCCTTTTAGACAAGAGACTCCTTAAGGTACTAAGAGACTACCGCGATACATCTTCTACTGTTAAGAAATATAATTATTTTTAGGATTTTCTAAGGGGTTAAGCCACTACCTAAAGACTTAACTACTTAGTTAAGTAAGAAGTATAACTGCTTATAGCAGTTTATCTTTCCTTTTAGTATCGGAAATATATAAATTAAGATATCCGGTCAGTTAATAGACGTATGGATAATCTCCAATATACCTAGTTTAGTTCCCTCCCGCTAAAACCCACCATACTATTTTACTACTTGCTCTGTCTTAATATCTATAGTTATAAAGCAGCTAAAGAAAACAACACTTAATAGGAGAAACCGGCGTAGCTTATAGATTAAAACAAAGTTACTCTAAAACTCCTTCCACTGGTAGAGCATATAACACTTATTAATAGCTACTAGTCTAACTCAATACTGGAATAATAGATCCTATAGAATCTTTCGGAATTTAGGAGATACAGCTTACTCTGGCCTAAGTAGTATATAGGTATATACACTACTCTTAATATCCTTAAGCAGTTAAGGGTTCTAAAATTTTATATCCGCTAATATTAAGCATAGGTTTATACTAGGGTATTAACGAATTAACTTAACCTATTCCCCCCCTAGTTTACTTAATGGGATAAGCTATATTATAATCTAGCCAGTTAAGACTAAGAAAGCATAGAATACAATACTTTTACCAAAGCCAGTTTTTACAATAAGTATGGTATCTCCCATTTTATAAACCAGTTAATAAAGCGCCCTAACCTACTAAGTATAGGGATTCTTTCCCCTAAGGAGTCGGCACATAGCACGGGTAAGCATTTCCGTCTAATGCTTGATATTCTAGGGTTCAAAACCATCTAACACAAGCCTCTAGAGCTGTGGGACAGTTAAGGTTAGTATATATTTTATTCGGGCAGTATATAACTAGGCTTTAGAAGAAGTCGAAGAGGCTAGAGGAGTCGGGGGTTTATAGCGTAAGTCGCCATATTGGCGTTGGTAATACCGCTTACTTTAAGGCATTAAGAGAGAATTCGCGCCGTAGTCAACCCAACAAGACGCGTTAAGAAATTTTGACCTATAATTTTAGAACTTTATATTAGCTAAAATACATAAATAAGTATATAGATAAATAAAGCGGCCCTTAAAATATAATTAATTACCTTTTAAAGTAGCTAACTAGTCAACTGGTAGAGATATATTGCTCTTTAGTCGCGTCGCGTTTTGTATATAGTTAACCCTCCTATATTCTCGCACTAAAGGCCCTTAGACGGCAAACAAGACAGTACTTATAAGTATAGGGGTTATATAACGCTAGCAGGGGTTTAATAAAGCTAGTAGGGGTTTAATATAAGGCTATACTAGTTAAGTACTAGCGAGATTTATCTCGTTTACCGTCTAAATCGCTTACTAAGATAATAACTACTCGCTTACGCGTCTAATGCACTTATAAAGCACTAACTAATTAGGGGGGAGGTGCATTAGTATATAGACCACGTAGTCTACTTTATATAATTAATAGTTACCATCTAAACAAGTATACAATACTACATGTATTTCGTGCCCGTGGATATAACTTACTTATACTATTAAGTTAGTATAAACACTGATTAGTAAGCGCGTATAGATCAGCAATTACTTAATACCTCCCCCTAAGCGATACACACGACAGCAATTACCTATTTAGACTCCTAGTACAACCTACTAAAAGGTCGGAAGTTAGGGATTACGGACTTATCTCCAACTCTATATACTTATTTAAGTCTTAGTATAGTTTACTGGAAGTTATAAACGCGAATATAGACCTATACGGAACCCCTATCCTTAACCCCCTTAAACCTTAAACCTCTTCGGACCTTTTATGGAAACCTCTTACCCTCCTATAAACCATTACAGACCCATTAATCGATTTTACAGACCATTATAAGACCTCCCCCACCCATTATAAGCTGCTACTACCCGCTATACACTATACTATACTATAGTATGGTAGATATCAGTAAGTAAGTTAGCGAAGGTTAAAAGAAGTGGAGATAAGGAGTTAACGTTACGTCTATAAATGATATTAACGACTATATTAGTTTTAAAATCCTTAAATATAAATACTTTAAGCTTATAAATAACGACCTATAGGAGTAATACTAAGAAGACTTTATGGACTTTACGGAAGCTATTCTTAAGGCCTATAACCCTATTACTATCCGTAAACTATAAACCCTTTTACGTAACTAAGGTATATAGGTTAAAAGAAATAAATAAGTTACTATTATATAGTCCTTGTATAACATAATATATAAGAAGGACTAAACAGAATAAACTAAAGAGGAAATCCTAAACCAGTTCTAAGAAACTAAGGAACTCTTTACTTCTTTTAAACTTAATATAATCGCTAGCCTTATACCTAACCCACTTAACTAAATTTATCCCATAAACCCAAGCGGCTTTAGACTTAACCTTATTGGCTAAAATATACCCTACTCTTAAGTTATAGATTATAACACCCCTATAAACCAAAATACGGACCAAATTACCCCCACTATTTAAGTCACAAATCCGTAAGCTATATATCCGCAAGCTATAGATCTATAAGTTATAGATCCGCAACCCACCTAAGTAAAGACCTATAGTAAGGAGCTAGCTAACCTAGCTAAGCTCTATACCGACGAATCTAAGTATAGCGGTAAAAATGATAATTTTAACTTTAAACTAACTATCTTTACGGACCTCTGCCAGAAGGCTGACATTCCTAAATAAGAGTTTAGCCAAGCCTACTCTACTATACTACGCGGCCTAGCACTTAACCACTACTACACTAACCTTAAGAGTAACCCCCTTAGTGTCCCCTTTAATAAGCTATACAAAGCTACCTATAACTACTTTAAAGGACTGGAATATAGGCGTAATATCCTTACCTAATAAAATGCGACCAAGCTACGGACCGTAATTAATAAGAATACCAAAAAATCGACTATAGAGTGTCTGTAAATCCTTATTAAAGACCTCTAGCACCTATAGCACGGCCTTAACGCCAAGCTTTAAATAGACGACTTCCTATATAATAAACTTATTACGGCTTGCTAGGAAGTAGAGCCCTATAAGTGCACCTATTATAAGCCTATAGACACCTTAGCTGGCCTTATTAATGACTTACGCTCCTCTATTATAACGTATAAAGTCTTAAACCTACTAGGTAGCACTTAAGCCTTTACCACGGATATTTAATATCTGTAGATAGACTTAGACGTCCACTTTACGGACCGCCGTTACCGCTAGCAGCACCTATACCGACTAAGTCCCACCTGTAACCCCTATAGTAACTCTTATATAAAAGCATACCCCTATAAATAAATAAGCTAGAAATGCTTTATATGTAGTAAGGAAGGATATTAGTCTATAAGGCATACCTAGGAAGAACATAACAGGTCTAAGAAGAGATTTAATAAATAAATTAGCCAGTTTATCTTAGAATATAAAGAAGAGGAAGAAGAGGAGCCCCCTAATAAGTTAATAGAAGCCCTTATAATTAACTTTAACCTAGATAACTAGGAATAGGAGACCCTAGAGACGTTTCTAACTACTTTTAGACCTTTTACGGATAGCTAAGCCTTTAATATTACGACCGTATTAGCCGACCGTTCCTTTATACACTTAGTTACGCCTAAAAACTATTCCGTAAGTACCCCCGTTACAAATATTATAGATTATAAGTAGGACCTATTTACATATATTACTACAGAACGCTATACCCCTAAGGAATTCTACGGTGTTATAATTAATATAGGCGCCTCTAAGAAGTCTACTATAGGCTACGGACAATACCTTATATATAGGACCACCGTAAATAACAATACGGATATTAATATTACGTAAACTAGGGCCGTAAACGTCTAATTTAGTATTAGCTTAACTACATTAATTAAATTAGTTGTAGTTAAGACCCTAATTAGCCTAGTTAACTTCTATATAGTAAAAGTAGACACCCCTTTTTTACTTTGCCTTGCGGACATAGATAAGTTATAGGTTTACTATAACAATATTACGGATACCTTAATTGGCCCCGCAACTGCCCTAGGAAGCAAGCATATTACCCTACTAATTATATGACAATTTAGACACCCGTTCCTTATATAGGGAGAGACTTTATAGACCTATATTTAGGAATCTTTTAACTATAACCTATGCTACCTTACTAGTACGGAGATTTACCGTCTATACTGCCGTTTTAGCTACCTATTAGCCGAAAAGCTATATAGAGTCCTTAAACGCTCTAAACACGACAACGTCAATAGGAAGTCAGTTAATTACCTAACTAAATACTGCTCCTTTTACTAGAAATACGGACGTTCCCTAAGCCGATTTAAGTTCACCCTTTATAAGGACCTTAACTTTAACTACTTAGTATACGTAGACATTATATATATTAACGGCAGCCCAGTATTATATATAATTAACGAGGTAACCCGCTACTAAGCCGCCCGTTGGTTGCAAAATATATCTATAAAGTACACTTAGGATATTTTACGGACCTACTAGATTAATATATATGTTGGACCTCTTAAGTATATTACCCATAACGCCGGTAGGAACTTCATTAGTAAGGAATTTTAGCAGTATACTATGGCTATAGCTATATTAATAAAAGCTGTTCTGGTTAAGGCGTATTAGTTTATTAGGCTTATTAAGTAAGCTTACCTAGCTTTATAAAGAGCTTATTAGATTATTACGGACAAGTATAAAGACATTTAAAAGGAACTGGCTTTATAGATAGCTGTAAAAGCCGTTAATAATACCGCTGGCCCTAACGGACTAGTACCCACCCTCTTAGTTTATAGAGCCTACCTAAGGATAAGTAACCTAGACTCCCCTACCCCATCTATTATGGAACGAGCAGCTATAATATAGAAGGTAATAGCCAAAATAGTTAAATTACGGGCTAAACAAACTATTAATAACGCCTTATACTACCGTAACGGACCTAATATAACCTTAGTATATAACCTCCCGTTTAACTCTAAAGTCCTTATATAGCGTAAAAGCGGCAGTTAGAATAGACCTTACTATCTACTAGCTGTAGAAAATAAGACATGCTGCGTATAGCTTCCTAGCGGGCTAACTAGCTTTAAAAGCACGTCCGTAAAACCCTACTTTCGGCCTAAAAACACCTATAACGTCGAGCTAGACGAACTAGAAGCAACCACCAAACTAGATAAACTAGAAATAACTACCAAATTAGATAAACTAGAGGTCCCCTAAAAACCCACTAAACCTACTAAACCTGCCGTAAAGCGTAGCTAAGGATGCCCCTATAAGAATCCCGTAACAGAGAACCACCTAACCTCTATAGGCATATCCGTAAAGTAATCTCCGCCTATAGATATATTAGTTCTAATATAGGAAACCCCTTTTATAGACTTATGGCGTAAAGAGATTAACGAACTACTTAAAAAGGGTATCTTTGCGATTATAACGGAGAGAGACGTTCTACAAGGCGTCCATATATTTAACTTACACTTTATTAATAAGATTAAGCACCCTAGTACTAATAAAGCCTTTAAGAAATTAAGGCTTATTATATAAGCTTATAACGACTAGGGAAAGAACCTAATCCTTATATAATCGCTTATAATTTAACGGGTTAGTTAATAGATTATACTTACACTTATACCTAGACTACAGCAAACTAAATCCGTAGCCCTTTACTTATAGATCATCTTATAAGCCTATATATAGTCTAATACCTACCTAAGTAGGGATATCTTTATACGACTACCCTATAAGCTTAACCTATAACTAGAAACAATTTTATAGGTTATAAAACCTCTTTATAGAGTACTAGAAGCCGGAAACTATTGGTTTAAGATATACTACTAGTACTATATTAGTAAACTTAAAATGGAATAGTTAACCTACAACCCCTGCCTCCTATATAGCCTATTAAACGGCCTTAGTATTATTAAACTCTAAATAGATAATACCCTCTTTTTAGCAGACTGGATATTTACGGACGCTAAAGAGACTAAACTATAAGAAGCTAAGTTTCTAGTAAAGCCGCGAGAGTAGTTAACTAAGTAAACTCCAATTAAGTTTAATAGAGGCTTAATTATATAAAAGGGCAACTTAATTTAGCTAACCTAGGAACGCTAAGCTTAAAACCTAAAGCTTATTACAGCAAAGCCTACGGACCTTACTAGTTCCCGTAGAGAGACCTATAAGACCGTAAATATAAAAGACTAATACGCTATATAGCGTGTAAGAGGCGCCTATATTACTATAGTCTGCCAACCCAAATCTACCTATAACTTGTCCTTTACGGCCCAGGTAGTAGATTTATAAGAAGAAAATATTAAGCAGCTTAATAAGCGCATTTAATAGCAAATTGATAATATAGTAAGGGGACTTACTTTTATACCACTAGACCTAAGTTCCCTTAGCTTACTAGTATTTACGGACGCCTCCTTTACTAATAATAAAGACCTATTATTATAAATCGGCTTTATAATTATACTTATAGACCGTAATTAGGACGTAAATATACTATACTAGTCTTTAATTAAGTATAAATAAGTAACCTATAGTGTACTAGCTTCTAAATTATATATACTAGCTTATAGATTTAATATAGCAGCCGCAATTAAATTAACGGTCTAGAAGATTCTATAACTAAAGCAGTTACCTCTAGTTTTATACACTAATTTAAAGTCCCTTTATAACTACCTAGTTAAACTAGGTATAATATAAGAGAAAAGGCTTATAGTCGACCTAATATGCTTACATTAGGCTTATAAACGACGTAAGATTATAAAGGTTAAATAGATTAGTAGCGGAGATAACCTAGCGGACGCCATAACTAAGGCAAAGCTATATTAAGCCCTTAAAACCCTAATTAACACAAATAAGCTTAACCTAAAAGTTATAAAATAGGTAGAACGGGATTAACGGAGTACCTATAGTACGCCTACGGCCCGTTAAAAGGCCGTACAGCTTATTATACGGCCTATTCTATGGACTGTAAGCTATTAGGTAAAAAACGGTGGAAAGCTGTAATAGAACTTAGTAGACTTACGTAACCTGCCGAATTCTACTATATTCTACTACAGTAGTTAAATTAACTAATTACGATTTTCCATGCTAGGCATGGAAAATCGCCATTAGCTCGCTTAGTACTAGTGCCTTAGCGGCCCTTAAAATCTAACTTATAGCTCGTCTACTGCCCGTTAAAAGGCTGTATAGTTTATTTTACGGACCGTAAGCAGGATTTATGGCTAGCTTAAGGTACCGTTTAGAAGGCAGCCTAAACGGCACCTCGGGGGAGATTTCCTATGTATTTTCCTTTATATTCTATAGTTTTATTAAAGCAATTACGGAGGCTGTATATAGGTGGTTTTATTTTTCAAGTACTGCTAGTATATAATTACAGCACCTGTTATACCAAACGCGTGCTTACGCGTTTGGTACACCAGGTACGCGTTTACGCGTTTAGTGCACTAACCACTCGCTTACGCGTCTGGTGCACTTATAAAGCACTAACTAATTAAGGGGGAGGTGCGTTAGTATATAAACCACGTAGTCTACTTTATACAATCGATAGTTACCATCTAAACAAGTATACGATACTACATGTATTTCGTGCCCATAGATACGACTTACTCGTGCTATTAAGTTAGTACGAATAGAAATAGATCTAAGTAGCTTAGCAACTACTCTTCTTAGGTCCCCCTTAGGTGACTTATTTTTTAGCGATCTTTCTTTATTAATGCTACCTAACTTAATCTCTTTTAATACTCCTATACCTTTTCTATAGCGTTCTTTAAATTTTCTAGTAGTTTCTAGATAGTCTTATTATAGCCTATCTACTTTATTTTATACTATGTTTTATTATTAATATCCTTATAACTAACGATCTTTAAAACTTACTACTTATCTTCTTCCTATCCTCTATATATATCTGCTTTATAAACTAGTGGCTTAATATTTCTATATACTAGCTCTAGTATTATAATATACTATATAAGGTAGATCTTTATTTTAGCTAATAGGTTTAACTTAAATATAACTAGTAAAATCTTTTATATAATTTTAAAAGGTCCTAGTTTAATATAGTTTAACTTCTTACTTAGTTATTAACTCTTAAAATTTTTGTATAGTAGCTATACTTTATCTCCCTCCTTAAGATTTAGTCCTTTAGATCTCTTAGTATTATAGTACTTTTTTATTCTTTCTTATACCTTCTTTACTAATTCTATAAGGTCTATATAAAGATTTATTAATATCTTTATTTTTTCTTTAGCTATACTACTTATTTTCTTTACTTATTATAGTAATAATAATATCCTTAGCTTATACCCGTAATTTGCCTTAAATAGTAATATACCGATCCCTTTTTATAGTATTATATTATATATAAACTATATAACTAGTAATAATAATACCTAATTGTTTTATACGTAATTAATATAGTGTTTTAGATACTGCTCTAGTGTCTAATTTAATCTTTCCGTTTAGCCGTCCGTCTGCGGATAATATACGGTAAAAGTTACTACCTAACTCCTTATTCCGCTAAAAAATACCTCCTAAAATACTACTATAAATCTTAGATCTCTATCCGATATAATTTTACTTAGTGCTTTATATCTTATAAATACTTCCTTAATATAGGTTCTAGCGACATCTTCTACTAATATTTCTTCCGTATATGCTATAAAGTATCCCCACTTTATAAGCTTATCTACTATTACTAAAATTGTATTATAATCTTATCCGGTAATAGGGTCTCTTAACTTTAATAACTTAATAATAAAGTCCTATAATATAATCTCCTATAGTCTTTCTAGTATTTTAATAGGTTATAGCCCTTTATATAGCTTATGCCTTATTAATTTATTTCTCTAGCAATCTAGATATTCTTTTATAACTTTTTATGCTAAGCCCTAGATTCTATTAATAATATACTTCTTTTAGAGTCTTAATACTAAGCCTATGGCTCTATTATATCCTTAAGTTAATCCCTTATAGAAATTCTCTATAAAGTGTTTTGCTATACTTCTTAGGATATACTTTATTTCTTAATTTTTATATATATCTATCTATAGATCTTCTAGCTATACATTTAGAATTCTTTATACCTAAAAGCTTTCTAGTAACTTATAAACTTTCTCTAGTTCTTCTTAAGTTGCTATAATCTTTAGATAATTATACCTAATTAATCTATCTATATCTTTTCGCAGTAAAGCCCCTAATAGCTTTTCGTCGTTTTATAGTTTAGCTTTTTAACTTAAAGCATTAGTTTATATGTTGTCTATACCCTTAATATACTAAATTTTAAAATAGTATTTTATAAGTATCTCTGCCCATCTAACCCATCCCTAGTTAAGTTCCTTTATTATTAAGAATCCTATTAAGTTTTTATAATCCATCTTAACTATAAATAGTTTTTCTATACCTTATAAAAATGCTCTCTATTTCTTTAGTGCTATAACTATACTTAATAACTCCTTATTATAGATGTTATAGTTTAACTCTAGTAGTATTATCTTCCGACTATAGTATACTACTAGGTGCTATTTATCTTAGTATTTTTATATAAAGTACGCCCCTAGTATATAGTTTAATACGTCTGTCTTTATAACCGTCTCTAGTCCTAATTAATAAATTTTAAGAACTAGCTCCTAGGTAAACATTTCTTTAACTTTTTTTAAATTATTATTATTATTCCTTTCCCTATACCTATAATTCTTCTTTTTTCGTTAATTGCGTAAATGGTTTAATATCCTTTAACTATTACGCTATAAACCTTCTATAGTAATTATAAAACCCTAAAAATAATTTTAACTATATAATATTCTCTAGTTCTTACTAATTTACTATAGCCTCGATCTTCTTTAAATCTATACTAAGTTGGCCTAGTTTAATAATAAATTTAATAAAATCGGTCTTCCTAGTAAAGAACTTGCATTTCTTAAATTGCTACTAGCATCTATTCTTCTTATAGTCTTTTTAAACCCTATTTAATATATTCTCCGTGTTCTTCCTTAGTTATTAAGTAGATAATATTATTATTAAGATATACTATAATAAATTTATCNAAGTGTTCTCNTAATATATTNTTAATACGCTTCTANAACGTTNCTAGTNNNTTTATAAGCCTAAATTNTATAANTANTAGTTTATATAGTNCTTCCTTTNANCTAAAGGCTGCNTTNTATTTNTNNCCTTCCTTAATCCTAATCTAATAGTACGCCTATCTTAGATCTATCTTTGTAAAGATTTATACATTACCTATTCTATCTTAAATTTCGCTAATTAAGGGTAAAGGATACCTATCCTTTCTAGTAATACTATTTAACTATCTATAGTTAATACACAGCCTTAGTTTACTATTCTTCTTTAATATAAATAGTACTAGATAACCCGCTAATAATTATAATAGTCTAATCTATCTATCGCAGTCACGTGAGGGGATATTTTAATTTTTGTATAATTGGGAGGCGCAGGGCTATAAGGTCGCTCTAGGGCTAGTTTTTAGCAGTTTTGCTAGTTCCTAGCACTTAAATCTGCTAAGGATTTGCCCTAAAGCGGCCAAATATCCCTGACCGTAAGCCTATGGCTGTAAGACTATCTAACTATAGTGGTTGCATTAAGGCTAGCTCTTAGTGGTTTTACTAGTTCCTAGCACCTACTAAAAAATTGCCTTAAAGCGCTATCTATATATAATATATACTAAGTATAAGGGATAGCGGGTAGGGAAAGCGAATTAGCCACGTAGTAACTGCGTTTAATATTCGCGAATATTGCGGGAGGTCTTAGCATTGTGTGTTGCTGAGGTAGATGCTGCCAAGCAATATATAGACGCTAGTATCTATTTATTGCAGTTACGTAAGGGGATATTTTAATTTTTGTATAATTAGGAGGCGTAGGGCTATAAGGTCGCTCTAAGGCTAGTTTTTAGTAGTTTTACTAGTTCCTAGCACTTAAATCTGCTAAGGATTTGCCCTAAAGCGGCTAGATGTCCCTAAGCGAAGCTCCTACGCCTAATAAGACATTACCGCATTTTGCTATATTCTGCTAAATTCTGCCACCTTATTATATTCTGCCAAATTCTGCCACATTATCGTATTCTGCTAAATTCTGCCACATTATCGTATTCTGCTAAATTCTGCTACATTATTGCATTCTGCCAAGTTCTGCTATATTATTGTATTCTGCTATATTCTACCAACCCTAAGTTATAAGCTAACTAATTAGGATTTTCTATGCCCGGTATGGAAAATCGCTATTAGCTCGCTTACTACTAGCGCCTTAGCGGCCCTCTTAATATCTTAACCTATTACATAGTAATCCTTATGCTAAGAGCGGTATACCACGCTAAAAGTAAGAGTTAAGGCGATGGAGGTTAGTAGTCTTAGTCCTAATATATAGGTAAAAGGCTTCTAATAACCACCGACCTAGCTACTAAATTTACTGGTATAAATACCCTAAATCTTTAGCGAACTAGGTAGCGCCCTAGCGGAAGGAGTAGTTTAAGTAACTACTTAGGTTAATCCTAGTAGCTACTAAATGGGAAGAAAGGATCTTATAAACCCCTAGAGAGGTAAAGGGTTTACTATTAAGACTAAATAAGGGAGAGTTAAGGGGTTAAGGGTTCCTATTAAATAGCTTTATTATAGCAGCAACTAGGTATAATAGGCCGCCTACCACCGCGATGGCGACGTTAACGCCCTAGTATTACTTATTAGCTTTGCTTTATTTAAGGTAGAATATTATCCTACTAGGTATAAAGGTAATATTATATTAAGTAGCCTTTTTTGCTAGGAAGGTCGTTCGGTTTTTAAGCTCCGCCGTAGTATATATAATCTCGCCTATTTATAGAAATCCAGTAAATATAAGGGTAAATGCGGCATTAGTGTTAATATCCAGTAGCAATAGGCTGTATATCACTACCTAGGCTAGAATATCCCTAGTAATAGGTTGCTTATCCTTTTTTACTAAGGAAGAGATAGCAGCTGCTTTAGTAAGTAATTGGTGTACTATAGGATCCTTAAATACTGCAATTGAGATGCCGTAATTTATATAGCGCAAGTAAATTACGGAGACGTAGGCTTATAAGGTTTTGGCCTTAAGCCTGCCTATCTATAGCTAGGAGGTACCAAATGTATAGCGGGCAATCTATTCGCCTAGTTTACGCGGCTTAGCTAGGTAGGGGGAGACTCCTTTAAGTGCGCAGTATAACTCCTAGCTATTAACTGCTAAGGAATAGTTCCTATAGGTTACTAGTGTAAGGCCATTTTAGAAAAGGAGCGCGTAGAGGTTAGATAGCGCGTTAATATTATCTTTAAAGTTTATAGGCGGTTATAAGTAGTCCGTTAGGTTTACGGCACCTATTAAAAACTTATTAGCTTTAGTAGTAATAAATTAAAGGGCCCAGTATGGGCAGAACTAATAGATAGCCGCGGCCTGGAATTAAAATAGTGTATTAGCTAAGCCATTTAAATTACCTAGGATCTACTTTACGGATATTATAATATTATAAGCTATAGCAGCCAGCATAATCTTATGGAGTGATTTATTTGCTATACTATAGATAACGGTCTTCTTAATACCCTGGTAAACTACTATACTATTAATATAAATAGATAGCGCGCTATACTGCTAGTTGGTAGACTATAGATTAAATGCATAAGTAATAGCATATATCTCTTTTGGATTAATATAGTCTACTTATTAACTGGGCTTAGGTAATATACTAAACGCCTAAGATTAAGGGAGGTTGGCTATATACCACTGCCAGTTATTCTTATATTTAAGTTCCTTAAAAAAGTAAAAGCCGCTAAACCTAAACTGGGTAGAGGTGTTAGTAAAGAGATAAATATAGGTATACTTAACGTTGTTAAAGAATAATACCCCATTACTTATAGTAAGTAGGTTAAGCTAGACATATAAGTTACTTCATAACTTAGTGCTAAATCACCTAGGTTTATACTTATTTGCTAGAGTCTTTAGCTAAGTAATAATAAAGATCTAGAGGGATTTAGAGTAAGATTAACTAAGTTTAATTACATAGGCGTATTATATAAGGTAGCCCGTAAGCTGCTAGGCTTAAAGGAATAATAATAAGCCGTATTAGAGTGCGGTAGTGACTTTCTTAATAGCACGTAATTATTTCTATAGTAATAATTGCGTTTGCATTTATATGGTATTAATAGTATATCCTAGAACTTTAATAACAGTTCCTGCTATATCTTTAGAGCTATTTTAAGGGATACCTAGGGAGTTAGTAATAGAGATATAAGTCTAGGTAATAGCCGCTAAGTTATTTGGGTTGGTAAGAATAAAGATAAAATTATTTAGGTAGTGTTTTACCTTATAAGGTAGTTGTAAATAGAGTATCCAGTATAGGCCTTCCGCGAAGAGGTTGAATATAAGCGGCGTAGTTTAAAGACTAAAGGATAGGTAGTATTCCTAGTAGGTAACACCTTCCCAGGAGAAGCCTATTAATGTTCTTACCCTATAAGATAGGGGGACTATACGGAACGCGTCTTTAATATCTCTTTTAAGTAGTAGACATCCACAACCTATAGAAATAACGTGGGCTTAAATAGCGGTAACTATAGTATATACTAGTGCTCTATATTCTTTTGGGATTGCGTTATTAACTAAAAATACTAATAGAAAGGAGAGATCGTGAATTTAGCGGTATCCTCTATCCGATTTTGGCACTAGGCTAAGAGGTAAGACTATAATAGGCCCTATCGCGATTCTAATATGTCCTTTTTTAAGGTCTAATATTATCTTCTTAGAGATAAGGTTGGCGTTATCCTAAGAGGAGTTATAGTTCCTATAAGATCTTAGGGTAGGAATAGACTTAGCTCCTATCTCGCAGCTATAGGTTAGGATGCCTACTAAGGTGGCTAGTAGATTACCTAGGTAGTTAGATAGAAGGGAGTGCTACACTAAGATCCTTAGGGGTAATAGAGAGTGGTGGAGAGCCTTTACCTTTATAAAGGTAGAGAATAATAGTAACGTATTAGGCCTAGGTCCTAAGCATATAATTAAAGTTAGTGTTATTATTAGGCTAGACCCTACTTTATAAGGTTCGCCTTACTATTCCTAGGCGTAAGCTTTAGATAATATAGTATAATCTTTACTACACTTTAAGCACTTATACAGGTATTTATAAGCTATATTATTATAGCCTCTGCTATTAAACCTATGGTAGGTATTAGAAGTATAGGAGGTATTTAACCTAGGTCTCTTTAAGGCGGTAAAGCCAATAGCACTAGATATTGTAAGGTATAGCGCTATATACTAGGCTAGCATTTGCTAATTAGCGGGCTCTAGTTAGCTATTGGTTATTATAAAGGTATAATAGTTAAGTACTAAGTTAAGTATATAACCTACCTAGATATACTAGGTTAATAAGGTACGAATTATGTTTATCTAAAGAAGTATACTAGCAATAAGGTCTAGCGGGCATATATAGAGGGTGCTAGTAATAACCACATAGTTAGTAAAACCTTTAAACTAGACGCCTTTATCTATAAATAGCTTCCTATCTACCTTTGCCTTCCTTATAACTAAAGTACCATTCTTAATCTATGTCTTATTAGCGATTTTAATTTAAGCGGTATGGACTTAAAAATAGGTGAGGTTTACTGGATTAAAGGTACCCTTAAAAATGTCTAGGTAATCCCTTTTTATAATGCTAGGAAGGCGGAGTTTAAGCGACTTTACGCTAGGAGGGAGAGGCTTACTAAGGATATTAGCTATAGTAGCTATTATAGTGGCCTATAAGGCCGAAGCGGCTAAGCCTAACTATAATTAAGCTATTTAAGCTAGGTGGTATTTATACTGGTAAGCCTCCTCTACTAGGCGGGCTTTGCGCTCTTCCTTATACTTCTAAATCTCCCTTTTATCTTAGGCTTGTTCCCTTTACTCTTTAGTAATTTCGCGCTCTTCTACGGCAGCGGCGCGTATATTAGCCTCGGACGGCATTATAAAACCAGTAAAGAAGGGTATAGCGGTTGTAGATAATGGTGTAGTTAAGGTAGGTTGTCTAGGTAGGTTTACTTATTAGGATTATATACGTATATAAGTCTCCTAGTTAGTTATAAGCGGTAATAGTGTTATAAAATAATTCTTAAATAAATGGATAATAAATGTATAATAAATATTAATAAGTTTAGCGATATTAAAAGCGAATTAGCCACGTAGTGACTGCGTTTAATATTCGCGAATATTGCGGGAGGTCTTAGCATTGTGCGTTGCTGAGGTAGATGCTGCTAAGCAATATATAGACGCTAGTATATATCCCTTTTATAAATTTTCCTAAATAAACTCTTTTAGTGCTCTACCTTTCTCTTTAGTAAGCTTATAGATTAAAAAGAACCTTAGACTTATTCCTAGTTCTAATTNTATTTTATAGTCCTATACTATATACTCTAATAGCTTTTTACTTTTTAGTGACTATAGTTTCTTACTATACTTATAGTATCTCTTTAGTATATAGCTTAGTCCTTTCTCTATTTTTTTATAGGTCGCTCTTACTTAGTACTATACCAACTTAGCTTATTATCACATCTTATAGCGTTAAGTATTCTTAATATTGACCTAACCTATAACCTAATCGATCTTTAAATTATATTTCTATAACTAAGGCATTCCTAATACCGCCTTATTATTCCCTAATAGTAATATATTAAAAGACATCTTAATCTATTTCCCTTTAATAGTTAACTAAATAGGTTCTATTTTAAGATTAATAATACCTCCTCTATAGGCTATCGGATCTCCTAAAATTATTATTAATAGGTAAAGATGCTCCTTTTTCCTATATAGTAATCCCATTTTTTTAACTACTACTAATAATATATGGTTTCTTATTACTCTACTATCTATTAATGCTTTAAACTATTAACCTTGCTATTTAACTTATAGGTTTAGATATTGTTCTTAAATTCCTTTAAGGGTCTAAGGGTCTATTACTAGTTCCCTCTAATTTTATAGGCCTCTACTTTTCCTAACTATTAGCTACTTAATCCTATTTATACTTAGTCTAACTTTAGCTAATACTTAGTTCGCTTTTTATCTTCGATATACTATAGATACGTATTCTTTAGGTATTCCCACCACTATTATCTATTTAAGCATTCTTCTATAAGGAATCTTTCTAGCTAAAGTATTAAGTCCCCTAGGCTTTGCACTTTTACTAGGTATTAACTATATAGTAGTAGTAGTAATTCTTAATTAACGTCTAATACGGATCCTATCTAGGCCTACGCAGACTACTCCGTCATAGGGGGAAAACTTATAATTTATAGGAAGAAAACCCTGCAGTTTGGGGGAGGAAAAACCCTATAAGCCACCTTAGTAGGATAAAAAACCCCAGTTTGCCATGTTTGTCCGTAGCGGCGGCCCTGTAGGCCTACGGCTACGTCCTATCCTCCTTAGATGTTCGAACTCCTTAGGAACCACTACTTCCTTCTCTAGCTAGGCCTTGCCGTTTAATTGCTATACACTTATAGTTGTATTCCGTATTTTAACCACCCCCTATATGCTATCTCTTGTTAACTATTGCTATATACGCCATACCTCCCCCCCCCCTAAGGCCTATCAAAGGCGTAAGGGGGATTTATCCATAAACTACTATACTAAAAGGCGAGCGGGACGTGTGTGCCTAAGTATCTTTTATACCTAGGCCCTAGTTACTAGGCCCTCGCCAAGGGTTACCACTCCTTAAAAGGAGATAGGAAAACCGTACGGTGTTATCTAGGCTGCTAGGTAGTATTTAATAGTTAATAGTAAGTAACCGCATGCTCCGCGGGCGATTGCCCTAGGGGTTAGGAGGGGCCGTATATTTACTCGTTGCTCATTTACAATCGCTCGTTTATTAACGTAAGAGGTCATTAATGCTCTCTACTGGGGGTTAGGGGATATTATCGAATGCCGCGTATCCATATTAGATTGTATAGGTACTTTAATAGGAGAATAGTGTTGTTATTATTACTATAAGGAGCACTTAGTAGTTATTTTCGAGATCTCACCATCCCATGTAAAAACTTTTTACCACCGCCCACAATACCTATAACCACTACCACTAGGTTATATCGCACGCTATATGACGTCTCTGCGTTAGCTCTGAGTCTAAACTTTGAAGACTTAGGTTCGTAGCCGTCACCACGTACAGGTGCAGAGTCCGTTTTTGACGGCTGTATTAACTATATATATACTTAACGTTTTAGTATTTTGCCTTATCTAGTGCCTAATATATCCTTACTAGGTACTTCCGGTTCTTATCTTTTAGTACTCTATATATATTGTACGCATTATCTATATATATAATCCATACTAATATATAATATACTTAGTGTCTTAGGTTAACTCTTAGCTTATCTTTATCCTTAAGTTTAAACCTTTCTTATATTAATCTAAGCGTTATAACTTCGTTTATAGGTACTAAGATTTGCCTCTTACTTCTCTAGTCCTCTAATTACTCCTTTAGATTCTTTAACGTTATAATTAAGGCTCCTTTAATATAACTTATAGCCTTTTCTATAATTAGGTGGTCTTAGATAACTTTTTTATCTAACTATATATAGAAATCTTCTTACTTGTTATTATGTCGCTATCTATACTACTTTTAGTATAACCCTTTAAGTATATACGGCTCGTTTATAAGGAAGTATTTTCTTATTACTACGTTATAATAGCCCTTTATATATTGTTCTTCGAACCTAGTTAAAATCCCTAAATCCTCTTCTTATTCTAGTTTAGTAAGCTAATTAGCTCTTAATATGCCTATCCTAGGCCTATTAGTAATTCTTTATATAGGTGCTCTATCCCTTATATAATCTAGTATATTAAACCTTTTATTTAGTTTCTGATCCTACTATAAGGTAATTTTTACTCTAAATTCCTCTATAGTTTCTTTCTTTTTACGTCTTATAAGTAGATCCTTAAAGTCTTCCCCCTTTTTAATCTTGTTAATAGTCCTCATTTATATATTAAAATCTTAGTTTTATAGGATTTTCGATCCTAAGCTTACTTTTATCTTAAGCTTTACTCCTACCTTAGTCTAACTAGGCTTAGGTATTCTTATCTTATCTTAAGAGTCTTACGCCTATAGGAAACTCTATCCTAAGCTTATTTATATATCTTTAAACTAAGCTATTGCCCTACTTTATTGGTTTTTATCTATTATAGGTCCTTAAGTATGCCTTATCTCATCTTAAGAATCTTAGTTATCTTTTATCTCGTTTTAAGAATCTTAAGCCTTTGGCTTCTTACCTTTATTAAGCAATAAATTAGCACTAGCAGTCGTCTGCTTGCTTAATCTCTATAAAATACTCTTCCTTTCGCCTTATAAAGCAATAGATGCCGTATCTAACGGTATTATAATACCCGTTACTAAACCTTGCTCTATAGTAGTCTTAGTCTCTACTTTTAATATAACTTCTTTAAGGTTTATACGCTTCTAGTAAGCTGCCTTTATTACCTTATCGTTTATAAATATTTTGCCTATATTAAACTTATCGTCTTTAATATCCAGTCTATATAATAGTTTATTAATTCCCCTATACTTTAAGGATTTTAGCTCCTATAGCTAATAGCTTACGCCATATTTAGCGTCTTTATAAATTTAGTATGCGTTATTATAACAAAACGCGAAACTTCTAATTAAACATTCCTTTATTCCTTATAGTATACTATTATCCCTCTATACGTATATATCTTCTACTATTAGTCTAGTTTCCTTTATTATATAGTAATTCTAACTATCTTTATAATCCCTCGCAAAGTAATCTTATTTCCTATAATTTATATAAGCTCCATTCTTAAACTATTAACTTTACTATAAAGTCCGCCTAAACGTCTTCTGCTACTAAGATCCCTAGTTTAGCCTCTGCCTTTTAGTCCTATAATTACTAGATCCTTAACCTTTAGGTTTTTATAGTTTTTTACTCTATCTTTTATAGGCTTCTTTAGTCCTACTTAGGTCCATTAGCTCTACGCTATACTACAGTTTTTAATTTAGCTTTAGTTATTACGTACTCTATATCTTATATAACTATAAAACTCTATCTTAACCTCTCTTAGCCTATTCCCTTTAGTAAATCTAATTATTAATTTTAATTACTTAATTTATTAGTTCCTATAGGGTGTTCGCATCTTCTGTTAGGATAATTATATCCTAGACTTTAGCCTTAAGTCCCTATTTATACTATGCTATAAGCGTCTTATTATTCTACTTAACTTATATAGCTAGCGTTTAGAACTATTATATACTTAATTACTAAGGTTCGTTATATAATGTCTTAAAGTTTTCTTTCCGCTATAGTTACCGCCTTTAGGTCTTTAAATATTTATATAAGTCGCTCCGTAAACCCTTTCTAGCTTAAGAATATAAATTACACCTCCTAATTAGTGGTCGTTATTCTATTTACTTATATCTCCGTAAGGTAAAGCTTAAACTACTTAAGTGCTCTTCCTAATAGGAATAGTCCCGTAGAGGCTATTCGATCTATAGGTATTAGTAGTTTCGCCTCTTCTTATATAACCTTAAAGTGTATTTATATAAGGAATCCCTTAAGAATTTCTTAATTAATAGTAACTTAATCCTTACTACGCCAACCCCATTAATCCTTTCCTCTAACGCTGCATTATTTGTTATTAGTTAGTTAACTATCTCTTATAGTTATTTAACCGTTATAGGTTGTTATAAGTTAGTATCTGCTATACTAATATTACCTCCTAACCTTAAAGTAGTTGCCGCCGTTAATAGCGTTATAGTAGCTGCTTTTAGTAGTATATTATTTAACTTTCTATATTTAATACTGTAACTAGGTAGTAATTATATAACGGAACCTTATAGCAAGTACTACGGTAGGCTTATTATTAGGCTAGGTATATAGGTAATATAAATTAAAGTCTATAACGTAATAATAACTAATAGAGTAGTTACCTAATAGATTAACTCTAATTATATTCTAAGAATTACTATAAGGAAGGAACTATCTAGGTAGGGACTAAGGGTCCTTAAATACACAACCGTACTCCTATAAAATCCTTCTTATATATAATATACGTCTTATACATAAGGTACGTAAGTTCCTCCCGTTCCTCTCGTTTAATACATAGCATATTATATAACCTCGGTTACTATTCCTCGTCACATAGCTCTATCGGCTCCATCCTGGACCGTGCTTATATCAGCCAACTAGCTTCTTCCGACTCTTCTCCAAGTAGTCGTAATATCGTACTTAAAGCGTCCGTAATATCAATCGCCTTTGCCTAAAAGTAATATGTGCATCTTAAAGATGAATTTGAGGTTATAACACATCTAAGTCTTATATACCTACTAGCAAGATCTTAGTTAAACTCTAATAAAAAAGTCTAGAACCGTCTAATAAATACAATAGTAGGTAGACAACTAGCTAATTAATATAACTTATTAATTTCAATTTACCAAAATATTAAACTAAATCCAGTTAACCAAAAATATTTTAGTAAAGATGGAACGCATATTTATCTAATCCACTTTTGCAGTAGCAACCTTGTCAGTCGAGATGTGCTTGAATGCACATCATGACCAACGCTGTAGTGGAAGTAATCCAGGCGGCAACCCCAAATGCGCCCTGTATATCATTTTTCATAAGCGCCCAAGTGATGCCAAATGCAAGGCTCCCAATTACAGAAAGGACAATGATCATAATGAGGATACGTTCCTCGACAAAACCCTCGACCAGATGTATCCCCCATGCTGTACCGAATTCGACCATCCGCGAGCGCTTTTTGGGCAACCGGCTATATGTGACCGACTCGCCGTCGTATTGATGTGGATGCTTGAACAGATGGAGCAGGTATGTTGGACCCACCGGCGGGAGCACGTCACAAGGCTCAAATAAGTAATCGCTTTCGGGATCGAACGGGGGCATGTCTGGATGCTTTCTGATATCCGCGAAGCGATTACGGTGTAACTCGAACTGGATTCTATTAAGGGTATATTCTTATAGGAATGTGATACTTATAGTGATGCAGGCGCTTACTTGGACGAACTTTATAGAAGTAAGAGACGTAAGCTTGCAAAATGAGAGAAATTTATTATTTAGTCCGTTGTAATAATGCTTTAGAGTGAGCGCTAAGTCCTTGTCCGAATGAATTTTGTCATTGGTGACGTCTAAGTGTGTTACCATAGGTGTGTATTTACCCTCATTAGCGCATGCAAGGAGATACAGAACGTCAATGAGGGGTCGTAGCTCAGCCGCAAAAGGATTACTGGGCGCAAGAGGTACTGGACCTCGAGGTGGAGAGTCGGAAATACTTTGTGATGCCATTGTTTTCGACGAAAGTGGAGTAAGGATGGGTCCTGTACGACCGGTCGGAATTGTACTTCCGTCCATACTAGCAGAAGTATTGACGTTGGTCGAGCTGTTAGGGCGCTCGCGTGGCCCATTGAGATACGCCTCTAGCTCTCGCGCTGCTCCCAGTCGTTGCTCAATAAAGTCATCCCATAGCCGCTCCCCGCATACCTATTTCTCCTGATAAGATTCGAGTATTTAAAACGAAGTTAGATAACCTACGCATGTCCATCTAACCCGAGTGGTTCCAGGCGCAAGGGGCCCCTCTGGGCCGTAGTACTCTCGAATCCGCGTCAGCCTTTGATTTAACCAAACTTGGAACTGATCAAAAGCCAACCATGTGAAGGCCCGAAACGAACCATGTGGGCGTGGCGGATCATAAGCAATCTCTTGCTCCTTTACTGTAGGCAGTTCCCAAAAAGGTATATCTCCTGATTCATTCCCGGAGCCTAAAAGTTGCTCGCTAAGCTCTTCGGTATTGACTTTGATTACGGGCTGCTCCTCTTGGGACCCATTAGGGCGTTTGCGTGTTTCATTGGTGTCCAATTCAAAAGAGCTCCGGGCATCTGTGCTCACGGTCTGGTTTGTGGACTGTGTTGCTGAGCGATTCTCGGGCTCCCCTTCATCTTCTGCAATCGTGCTAAGACTTCTAGACTTCTCCGGGCTTCGTGCGGGAGCTGGGAGCGAACTATGGCGGTTAACGTTTGAAAACTCATACTTCGGTTCAGGGACATACAAATCATCCGACATAGGGTCGGACTGACTTCCTCCATTAGAAGCGCCAACGTGCGATACGGTGCTTCTATAATGAGTGAGCTTCCTGTGGCCTTCTGAGGGTGTACTGGGCATCAGTGCTTTCTGACTCGCAGGGGAGAATGGCAAGAGAGGTTCAAGGTCAGCAGTTCTTGGATCTGGTGATATTGCGTCTTGGACAATCACAAGTGACTGCCCAGGTAGTGATGTAGAGGCTTGGTCTTCTCGGTCTCGATGCTTGCCCCTCTGCCGTTTAGACGTATGCTTAGATGTTGGTATGATGTCGTAGATTTGATCTGCCCCCACGTTGTATATTTTCGTGTGAATTACAGAAAGACCACGGACTGGCATAACAGTCACGTTTCCGTCGTATGTGGCTCTAGGAGATCTGACTGATTTTTTGTGTGGTCCTTTTCGAACCTTATCCTCCTGGTCCTCAGCTAATTTCTTAACTAGGAAGACTGAATCGCCGGTACTTAAGTTAACTGCCATACACACATCTACAACACGAATACGCTGTGGACACTTTTTATATCCTATCCGAAGCTTTATGAAGAAAAAGACTCCCTCTTTTCTCCACTGGGCGGTAATATATTTGTTCGAACGTTCCTGTCTATCCTCGGGAGACCATTGCGGAACTGTTTGAAGCAGGAAACTCTTTGAAATCTCATGCAGATCTGCCCATTGAGTGGCTTCCTCTAGCGTATGGGGCTGTTCACCTATTTTCGCGATCCAAGAGTTTACTCTGTCATGCGTCCGGTTCAAGTCATCGAGCAGCAATTGGAAATGTCCCATTCCAGGAGGTTCGCTCTGCAGAATAAATGTTGGCGGGGAAGGCACGTCTCCACGGTCAACGGAAAGCTTCTTCATCGACCCTTCGGATATACTCTCATTTTTGGATCGTCGTCTGACCGCTTCCATTAGACAAAGTGTGGACACAAGCTCATAGGGATGCTGACCTCTCCAACTTGTCTTTTCTTAAAGCCATCAACACCGACTGATCAGACACCGAAACTTTGTAACTAACTTTGTGGTGGACAAACCCTCGTGATACTGTGTGCGAATTAGTACAGTGCTAAAAGCGGCATGGCAACTCGGGCCAACGCATAATCCAACGTGAATGCCAACTCATCGCATACCTCACCTTACCTTTCAAGGTCTCACTTCACCTCACCACGCTAATCCTCGCTTACCTTAGCCCACCACCAAAAAAGTTTACCTTACCTATTACAACTCTTATCTCTATAACCACTCTATAACGCCTTTTAAATTAATATATATATTTAAAATAAGCTCGGACCCCTGGAACTCGGTTACTCCCCGAACTCGGTTACCTTACCATATCTATCGCTACCACTTTGGAAGCTATCTACACCTAACCAAATTAGATTGATAATTTACCCCCACGTGCTATTTAACATATCGGCCTTGGCCTTTCCGCCTGGCACCTTTAAAGGCTTTGATTTTGGCTCCTCTGCCCTTGTTTTAGCCTTTTTATCCTCTCTACCTCCTCTATATCTTTAATTAAATCTATAGCTACTTACTTATAAAATTTTAGACTTTTAAGGTCCTTAGGTTATAATTGCAAACTATATATTTAAGCGTCTATATATATAGCCTTTATAGTAAGTTATAAAAGTTATTAACTTACTTTTTATAAAAGTAACTAGGTGTAACGAAGCCTTATAGTAGTTATTACAGTGGACTTATTAATAGACTAGGTGTATAGGTAAATAAAAAGTTAACAACGTAATATAACTAGTGGAGTGAGTTACCTAATAGATTAATTCTAATTATATTCTAAGATTTACTATAAAGAAGAGAACTATCTAGGTAGGGACTATAGTCCTTTAAATATACAATACTACGCCTAAGAAATGTACTAAGTATATTAGTACGTTAGTATATCGGTACGTTTACTACGTCCTTATATTCCCGCGTTCCTATATTCTAAACTTATAATATAACTAGCCATATAACTCGGTTACCTCTTATTTTATAGCTTAATCGGTTCTAGCGCCTCCTATACTATTTTAACTAACCTATTTATATTTCTTTTTAATAGTCGTACTAGTACTGCTAATATAAGGTCTGCAATACTATCCCCCTCCTCTTAATTTTTATTCTTAAAGATATTTCCTATCTTTAAGTTGTTTATTAAAAGTATAGCTTTCCTATCTTTAATTTAATTAACCTTTATTATTCTTAATACCTTTTATTATATCTTTTATATCTAATTATTATAACTAGCTAGTAACTACTATACTATTACTAAGTAAAGTTATACTATTATATTCTTATTATACTAAGAAGAAGTTAGTATATATTATAGTTATAGCTCCATCTAGTTACTAACTTTCTTTTTATACTAAGTATATATAAGCAAATATTTAATCATTTTATAATATTTAATCTATTTCTAACACTAAGTATACGCGCCTTATTATCCTATATAGGCGTCTAATACCTTACCTAATATATTATAAGGTCTTAGATTTAATCCGCTACTAAAAAGGTAAAAGACTAACTCTTTATAGCCTATAGTAATCTTAAACGTCTATAGGGTAAGTAAAATTAAGCTCTAGCTAAGTTTTAACGCCTTTATATAAAAGAGTCTTAAATATTTAATACTTAACTAGCTGCTTATACTTAGTTATCCTATCTTTTAAAGGGTTGTAAAAAAGTTTATTTAAAAAAGCTCCATCTTACTAAGTAAGGCCTTTATAAGCTAGAAGAGGCAAAAAAAAAGGATTCTAGTTTAGTAGGGAGGGAAATAACTCTAAGTAGCTTAGTAGCTGCTCCTCTTAGGTCCCCCTTAGGTGGCTCGTTTTTTTAGTAATCCTTTTTTATTAATACTATCTAACCTAATTTCTTCTAATACTCTTTTACCTTTCCTATAATATTCTTTAAATTCTATTGTAGTTCCTAGGGTCTTATTATAGCCTATCTACTTAACCTTATACTATATTTTATTATCAATATCCTTATAACTAACAATCTTTAAAACTTGCTATTTATCTTCCTCTTATCCTCTATATATATCTGCTTTATAAACTAGTGGCTTAATATTCCAATATACTAGCTCTAGCATCGCAATATACTATATAAGGTGGATTTTTATCTTAGCTGTTAGGTTTAATTTAAATATAACCGGTAAAATCCCTTATATAATTTCGAAAGGTCCTAGTCTAATATAGTCCAATTTCTTACTTAGTTGTTAACTCCCAAAAAATTTTATATAGTAGCTATACTTTATCTCCCTCCTTAAAATCTAGTCCTTTAGATCTCTTAGCATTATAGTACTTTTTTATTCTTTTTTATACTAACTTTGTTAATTTAATAAGGTCTATATAAAGATTTATCAGTTAGGCTGCGCGTCAAAAACATTAAATGCGTTAATAACGTCAGCGGTATTAACTGCAGCCATTTGGCGCCCAATTGACCTAATTGGCAGCATTTGATTTTCACTTAATGGGTAGTCCGAACCCCAGCCCGCGAATATTTTCCCGATGTGGTAGGAAAGACCACTTAGAGTATAGACGCGCTAAGGGTTTAGTACCCTTGGTATAGAAAAATAAGTTAATTAGGCTTAGTAGTTACCTAAATAGTCCTATTTACTCTACCTATATACTTAGAAATTATTAACTATACTAAAAATCTATTATAAACTTTAGATCTCTACTAAAATTATATATACATATTTCCTACTAAGCGGGCAAGCAAGCCAAGCAGTCTGGCTAGACTACATTAAATTTTGTCTAGAGTGGGTTCGACTGCCAAATCCGCTCTCCAAGTGATACATTGAAAGGGCCACGAAAGTGGCCGTGCAAGAAGAGTTTGCAGAGAGATCAGACAATTGCATTATGCAATTACGCATATGAGGTAAAGTCTCAAAATGAGAAAGTAGAAAGTAGGATATCCTTGGAACACTACCCTTGGCTAGAAGTTGGAAAGACCTTTGAACCTATAGCGCCTCAAGTGCAAGATAAGACGGAAACCGAGACGCATATGCTCCCTCTGGGGGTCCGAAGCTGTGGCAAACTTTTAGGAGCTTTTTTCCCACTCAATCAAGCATCCAGCGCTTCCCCTAGACTATCTACAAGGACCTGCATAGAGGTCAGAGACTCTCCTTGCTAGTCCTATTTTTAAATAAACGAAGCACTAGCTAGATATTAGTGCCGGGTTATATTATAAGGGTACTTGTAGGGAGGACCTCTAACCCGTGCATGGCGTACGCCACTGCAAATACTCTCCGACTAGAGACTGAAGTCCTTCACAAGGGCTCAAAAAACGCATCAGCATCACCGCATCACACCCAATCACGTACTACCACTCACGTTTTAACTTCAAAACACAACATGTATTTGTGAGTAATTAACTAAACGTCTAGGGGGAATCAAAGTAACGAATTACATCATCCAATCCATGCTTCCATCACATCACCCATGGCCATCTACCTAATAGTAGATCTTAGGCTCATAGATCGGCGCCGTCAGCGCGCTCTCCTCATCCCACACCATATTGTTCTTCTCATCCAAATAGCATCCCTCATCCGTGATCGGAATCACCTTGCTCGTATCCGCAACCTCCTGCGCGCTGACGCCCGCAGGGTCGCGCGGGATCCACAGCAGCATGGGCTTGGTCCTGACGGCGGGCGGGTAGTAAGCGTCGCGCTCGACCTCGGGCTCGTACTCGATGTTGGCGAAGTCGCGCGGCACGAGGCGGCGCATGGTTGCGTAGTCGGTGTAGAGGTCCGGGCGCAGGAACTTGGTGATGACGCTGGGCTTCTTGTGGGGAGCGGGCGGCAGCGTCTTGCTCGGGGTTGCGGTAGCGGCGGCGACCTGTTTCTCGGTGCTGGGCTCGCCGTCTGGCGGCTGGTCGTCCGATGCGACGCCGTTCTCGATCCCCAAAAGACTCTGTTCTTCTGCTTCCAGGCTCTTCGGGAGGTAGTTGAGGAGGGGAGTGAGGGCTGAGTTGAGAGCGACGTTGTAGAGAGCCGTGAAAACTAATAGCAAGATCATCAGAATCAAGGGGCCAAGAGCTCCATGATTTCCGGCTTTGATGGCGAACAAGCCAATGAGACAGATCTCGGCAATATACAAGCCGACGAAAAGTTGCTGGAGAGCCCGTGGGTAGACCAGTCCTTTAGTGTCGATATTGATGTCGTAGACAAAGAGGATATTGTAGCGGTATGCGAACCAGAAGAGCCACAATCCCACACCAGCAAAGAAAAGAACTATTGGTGCGATGCAAGCGTAGCAGATCGCTATAAACACGTTAGTGGTAGAGTTTGAACGTTCGCTAAAAAGGAACTTACCAATCACGAACAAGTTAGTATAAATAGGGAAGACTGTTCCCCAACCGAGGCCAGCTAGCTGAGTCCAGCGTTTATACATCTTCCGGGGAGTGGAATCAAGAAGCTTGCCGAGCACTTTCGCGATGATCAAACCAACCAGCCCAACCAACAAACCTGCAACTACGCCGAGACCTTGAACAATAAAGTATGAAAGGTAGAAATTTGAAGCCAACGGGAGCGAGGTTGACAGCAATGTGGTTACGATGGTTGGGTCTTTGATAATCTTGCCTACAGCAGCGGATGCCGCAGAACCAAGGGTAGCGACAAGGAATACTTGAACGACTTGGAAGCCAAAATAGCTGTTTTGAACAGTCAATTCCACGGCGGAAAGCGTGGGGTCTCCTCCAAGCTTGGCCATAACTGTTGCGATCATTTAGCCCTGATCACATACAAAACCGTATTAGGGGAGTTTTGGAATGCAGTTCTTACGTCTTAGAATGATTGGCAGCAGCGCCATGAGCACAGCAAGCATAACACTGGGAAGAAGACCAGTCACTACTCCAAGGATGACCTTTGGGATGCTATTGATGAAGCTTAACCACGGGAGAACCTTAATGAGATTGTCGATGTTGGAGATCGAGGCAGTGAAGGCGACGGGAATTGACCAGAATATGATCAATGCTACAACGAAACCCGTGGTACCAAAGCTTCGGATAACGCGTTCCCACCACTTAATTCTCAAGTTGGACCAGATGACTTCCTCTGGGTTGAGTCCGGTATAGCGCGGTGCCATGTGCAAGACTTGGTGATGGGCCAGGCTTTGATACGCGGCCTGAGCTTCAACAAGACTGGTGAACTCTATGAAAACGGAGTTCACTTTCTTGGCTTGGAGCGAACGGTGCTTTTCCTGTTCAGCATCGACCTTTGGAATGAGCTTCTGAAGCTCCGCGCGGGACCAATTGATGGTATCAACTTTCTTGCCAATCAAAGGTTTCAGGCGGTGAGTAGGCCTGTCTTTTGGTTTGATATATCTCGCTGCTACTTCTCCAGAGACGGAGTATTCATTGTTCATGCCCACTTGCTCCTCTTCGTGACTGGCAGCTCCCTTCTTCAGGGATTTGATTCTGGCCTCATTGGCGAGTTTGCAAAGCTTCGTTTCCGCGCCCTCTAACTTTAGGGAAATTTGATCTCGCTCTTTGACAAGTTCTTCTAACTCTTTAGTATCCGTGGCAATCCATACTCGGCGAACGTGAGATCCAAACATGCGGCGCAGCTTGCCCTCATCCAAGTACTCGTCGGGAACAGATGTAAAAAGAACGGTTCGAGAAGATAAGCGGTTGGCGTAAAGAGGAGACATGAGGAAGGCCTGGCGCAAGTTGATATAGAAAATGCTTTCTCTCGTGATCATGAACATGATGAACCCTGTTTTGTGTTATAAAGAAGCAAATTTATGGAGCATGCTGCTGTGAGCTTACCGAAAAATAGATAGGCACAGCCAGCATGCGCGAAGTAGCGGTAGTAGCTATTTGTGACATTTGCCATTGTGAGTATATCAAATTGGGTCTTTCCACCCCCTCCTGTAGCGTTCACAGGGAATAGCACTGGCCATGTTATGGCGCAGCCGACAAAGCACGATACGACTGAGATTTTGAGGAGGCGGAGGAAGAGATATCCATCAAGGGAATGGTGTGCAAGCACATGGGTGTCAGGAATGGAGAAAAAAGCTCCAACCCAGTTTGTGAGGCCATTAGGGAGCTTGGGAGACCGGGCGCTGAAGATAGTCAGCTTTGGATGCTTTTAGAAGTTGAAGGCTAGGTGACCTACCCCTCAAGCAAGGTGCTCATAAAGCTTCTTGGCGCATATCTGTGAGGGAACTTTCTTCGGAAGAAGAGGAACAGAGTGAACCAAACCAACGCGACCAAGAGGATCGGAACTAGTGTGGAAACAACGCTGGATGCAGAATTTGATGAGTTGGAGCTCTGGGCAGAGCCTACGTTCGGATCATTGCTCTCGTTCTGTAGGTTCCAAATTGTCAGTCTAATTGTCGTGCACAGGGTGGCTACCGTAAAACAACAGCTGAAAGAAAACGTTTTAAAGCTATACTTAGCATGAAGGGGGATAGCAGAGGCCAATGATGGGTGGTGATGGCTGTGGAAGGACGTAGAACTTACCGTTGCTGAAGAGCGCTCATAGAGTATGGTCGGAGGGCCCTCCATGATTGCTTTCCTCAATGAAATGCAGTCAAGACGACTGATCGAAGAGGCTCTGATAGCCTTGACGTTGGAACGCACGCGAGGGAGAGCAATTGAAGTTTTCTGAAGCTTGTTGAAGTTTGTTGACAGCGACGAAGAAGCAAGTTTAAAGGTGGACCCGTTTCAAGGTTGACCAGGGAGCTTAGCAAAAGCCCCTGCGCAGATCTGGCGACCGGGGTTAAATTAACTATCGGGCCAAGGTGCGGAGGGCGGTTCTATCACAGCACGTCGATATGGAGCACCGGGCGGTCGTGTGTCCTCTCGTCGTCACAGTGGAGCGGGTGCCACGAGAAATAAACTAATTGTCTGCCAAAGGCAGGGTCACAGATCAAGGCCAAGGCGAGCTACCCTGTCGCAATTACGTCTGGTCCTCTGCATGTGCTAGCCTCTTCATGTGCTAGCCTCGATACGCGCTTCAAATCAGGATTCACCAAGCCTGCCACAGAGCAAATTGCCATACAGAACCATCATCTGACAACTCGCGCAGCGCAAACAAAGGCGACCAGTGTCCGCGGTCCTTGGCCAGCTGAAGTGCGAATTGCCACAATGAAACGAGATGAATCAAGCCACGCGCCTAAGACTCTTATTCAGCTCCCTAACCTCCACAACCGCGGAGGAAGTTGCGCAAGCTTTAAACTTTGCTGAGGCTGTGCACTGTTTGCTACGGCGTGAAAGATCTGGACTCACCCTTCCTGCGCGATGCTGCAGCAACCATCGCGGCCCCCGCGAGGCCTGACTGGGATTAAAGCCAGTTTAGCCCTTCAGCTGATAGACTATTGAAGCTCGTCGATGCCGGTGAACAGGCGTGACAGGGTACGACAATCGCCACTATCAAGATTTAAACGGCCTAATTCGCAAAGAAATGGGCTGCAAAACTTTGTCTCAGGCAAGGATTTGCATGCATGCATGTTAAGGGGGCCAATTGATCTTCGCCAGGATATCTAGCGTTAGCGAATCTGGGGCCGCCCGGCAACACGCCCGCGATTGCCACAAAGGTCCAAGAAGCCGACGTTTGAATGCCGCAAATCTGCAGAGCGTTTGCCCTTCCCAAGCCCCAGAATTCGTCCTCGAGTCATCGATCTCTGCTGCTCTGCTGCCCTACGGAGGCAGCGCTCAAAAAGTTTCGATCGCCCCCCTATCACGCTAGCCCTTAGTGGCTTGGTGTGGCGCAAGCGAGGCTTGGCGCGCACGGCGGCTAAGCCATTAAAGAAGCCATAGCGACGAGGTGGTAGGCGGAAGAAGTAGCTATATATATCCTATATATCTACACTACACTAGGTATCAATTATGATGTCATCTATCTACACTTTCTCGTCGCAGAGAGCAAAAATCCATCCGCTACTCTAGCTTCCTTTCCAGTTAAGACGCCAAGGCATAGTGATGTGGCGTTTGTGGCGTTAGGGCGATCGAAACTTTTAAACGCTGCCTCCCGGAGCGAGATGCCCTCCAGTCACGTTAAATAATGGACATCTCCACGAAGTAAGAAAACGTTCGCGGCATTCCTCCCCTAACCTTTCAAGTCCGATTCGAGATCAACTTGTGCAGACCGTTCGTCAGAATATCCTACCAAACCAAGCCTTCAAATTCCTTGCCATTCACGATGGTTGAGAGACGTCCGAAAGCTATCCAGCTTGTGTTGGTCCTGCACACCGCCGTAGATTACGTGTATGCGCAGGGCGTCGGTATCGGTCTAGTACAGCGAGCCGAATGCACAACGACAGGTATAATCAAGAACGATATAATCCAGACTGAAGAGCGCAAATACAGCATCAAGCGCGAGAACTTTGCGGTTGAGAATGTCAAGACGCCCGAAAGAGCTCTGATGCTCGCCCTGTTGCATGCACTGGGTTTGGCTTGCGGTACCATCAAGCGACGTTGTCCGAAAACCGTCCAGCTGCAAAAAGTCACGATCCTTTCCAGCTCACCAACGATCGTCCAAATTGTCAATCATCACATTAAGCACGCCCCCAAGAGTCTTGAAGACGTGGCAAGCACTAATGACCGCTCAATGATTAAGAGGGTCGTTGCAGGAGTCCGGAGGCTATCACACCATGGCCTCGAAGTTTCAATAGCTGTCTTCGGTAGGGAGGACGAGACAGGGGAAACGGCAAGGACAATGGCAAGGCAAAGGGGCCGTAAGGCATGTCGAAGCCGTCGTCAGCTGCGGCTCACGCAAAATGATACATCGACAGAAGCGCAGCATACTGTAGGAGACGAAGCAGCTCTAGAAGGGACTCTAGAACTTCCTATTCTAATAAGAACGTCCTCCAAGGGCACAAAGCACGAAGAAACGGCCAAGCACAATGAGTGAAGCGAAAAATTATTACTCTATTGTATTGCAAACCTCGAATACCCCCTCGCTAGCTTATCTCAAGTCCAGAGCCGCAGACCAAGTAACGAGTACACACCATTTGACGCATTGAAACGCAATGAAACCAGAATTCGACCGTCCTTGTAGTTTCCACCCAAACTTGGTATGAGTCGAACATAGACGAAGGCGGGCATGTCGCCTTGAGGAAGCTGGCTCGACAGGACGGCTAAATCGAGGATCATATCACTACGAAGTTCGAGGTCTCGCGACTAGCCGGAAGCTGCAGAAATCTCGGACAAGGTGCAATCGGTATAGGGTTCGAACAATCTGCTAGACACAAATTTCCTTTTGTCAGTCGTCACTGAGTGAGTGCGGATGAGGAACTGCCGAAGAGGAAAAAAACCCGACCAAACCAATCCCCTTCCAGACCAGGCTGTTAGGGACTCGAACCCTTGCACGATAGGGCGTCCCCAAATCGCTGCACCTGCTACTCGCCGTCGCTTACAGGGTACACTCGCTAGGAGGCAGGATGGTTTCACCTTGCCGCAATCGTTGCTCCATACCGCTGTGCAGGACGACAATCGTTGCGATCGTTAGCTGTGCGTTGTTGCACTCATTGTGCTCAGTCGAGGGGCTGGTGGTGGGGAGGACAAGGGCTCTGGGAATGTCTGGGGTATCGAGGCCGTCTAAGTATCGAAGAACGTGAAGGTGTCGAATTTTTAAGGTAAAGGAGGTGATGAAGAACAAGTGTGAAACCAGTGAAGAAGTTTAGGAAAATGTGCATGAAAAAGGGATGGAGAAACGGGAGAGAGGGAGCGCTATTTATCAGCAACACGACAACAGTGCAAATGGGGGAAGGAGGGCTCCTCGGGTCAGCTTGAGAAGGAATGATGGCGGTTTTCAGAAGGAACGGCCATCTTGAGTTTGCACACTCGTCTTTACGGGAAGGGAAGAGACCGAAAGTACGATCACAAATTGCCCGATCACCTGCTGCAAGTTTCAAAATATTGAATTTGAATCTAATGGTTACCACAGTCCTATACCGCTCGTAGATGTGAAGTAAATACGCCATGCACCGCTCTTGATTGACAAGTAAGTGCTGATAAACGCCTACCATTTTGACCATTCTTCAAAATGCGGCAACAAACACCTCAAATTTCCGAGGTGTTTGATAAGGGATCGATCAGAATAGATCCAGAGAAAATCGATCCAGAGATAGCGGTATCCTAGGTTGCGAGTGAAGTAAATCGCATCCTGGAAAGTTTGGCAGCCGTCAAAGCACATTCGGTCTCATCACGTGTCGCGCGGTTATTGATCCGAAGCCCATCGTGCATATGTCACTTCGATCGCCGGGAGCAAGCTTTGTCATAGCTGAATTCATTTATCCCACATGTCCATGCCCTTGTCTCGCTAAGCGACTCTACTCATCACTCATCTAAAAGGAAATATGTATTTACACTTCAACACCAACTACCTCACTGACTTAGGCCTTTGGCGCGAACCCCAGGCTCTGGTTTCCGCCATTGAAGGCTACAAATTGCGCCTTGAACATGGTGTCTCCGTAAATCTGCAGCGTTGCCCCACCATTGCTCTGCACACCACCGAAGCAGGTCGTGCCCGCAGCATCTACCGCCGCGAATGTGATCTGGTTCCCCGGAACGTTCGCAACGTAACTGTCTCCAATCGCGACCCCGAAATCGGGTAACGTCGCTGTGCACGGGTAGGTGAAGCCGCCAGCTTGGTCGTCGTTGACAGCGCCTTGGACCTGTGCATAGTATGCTTGGGCCACGGCGTCATCGACGAGGAGCAGAGAGGTACCGGTGTCTGTAAATACACACGTCAGACGAATCGCAAAAGGAATATCCAAAAGGGATTTGCATACCAGCAATGGCCGGGGAGCCAGTTGGGTTCTGCTGGGTTTTGCCGTTGATAGTAAAGGATGTGGAGTTGAACTCCCAGAAGCCGCTGGCCGCATTGACGGGGACCCAAGACAAGTCGCCCTGGAATGAAGTATTATCGATCTTGCCGAATTCATACGTTCCCGTTGTGTCGTTTTTGAGATTTGCAGTGAAAACCGGCTCATCGAGGGTGTCCATTATATTATCAAAGAATGTCTTCTGCTGAGTGGGTTTGACTATTACGCTTTAGTACTGAGCGAGTAACAATCATTCAACAATGAGATAACCTACCAGTGTTGAGTGTGCTGAAAGCCAGCCCAACAAGCCCATCGGTGCTAGCATCTGCAACGAACGATTGAGATACGGCAGTTGCAAGCTCGACAGCTTGGCTTGTAACAGTTGCACCGCCGATATCGACTGTGTCTGTTCCAACTGTCCCTGCAGCGCCACTGCCGTCTCCATATGAAACAGAAAATGTTGCGCCTTGCAAGTCCTCGAAAGTCTTGCTCTGAGTGGGGTCAAAAGCCGAATGACTGCCAATCGTAGCTTGAGAGAGACTACTGCTAAATACCCACCTATGGTAAAAGATACATTAGTTGAAGGTCTCGTACATGAGCACAGGAGTAGACTGCTTACAGATCTGAAGAGCCCGTATCAAAGTCCATGTTTAGGGTTTGTCCGCCAATGGTAACTGGAGAGAGAAAGAGCGCTGCATTCTGTTCTGGTGTAGCTGCGACTTCTCCAGTTTCAGCTTGGGTGGTGTTTGGAGTTGTAGTAGTTGGCGTAGTAGTATTTGTCGAGGCCTTGGGCTTCCTGTGCTTTCCACCGCGGTGCCTCGCACCAATCAACCCCCACCCAAACTTGCGATACACCTTAGCCATAGCATCCCCTCCGTTTAGGCCAGTTGGGTGGTCCGGATTGAGACTCCTAGGAACCTTAAAGGATCGAGCGACCAATTTCCTCCGAGCAGGTGACGGGTGGGCTAGGGCAATTGTTGCCAAAAGAGCGACAAGAAGGAAGAATCGAAGAGAGGGCATGTTGTTGCGCTGACCGGCAGGCGTGAACGATTTGGCGCTGTAGAATGAAGGTAGATCTCCAAATATATGACAAGAAAGAGACAGGAAGGTGACTCGCCCAGCAGGGCACGGTCTAAGGAATGGAAACGCACAGTGGAGAAAAGAAGAATCCGATATGAAGACGAAAGGAAAGAGAAGAAAGATGAGAGAAACTAGAATCAGCCCTTGGATGAAGATTCGGTGTACGAACGGGCTGCCCACCTATATGACAGATCCGCAATGGATGTTAACCGTGGACACGCAAGCCTCAGAGCAACACGGATCGATGCTAACTGCCGCCAAAACGAGAGCGTTTCTGCGGCTGACCATTGGAGCTCTCCAAGCCATTGAGACTTGCCCATGTAGCAGACATCTGTGAGAGGGAGAAACACGGAGCTGGAAAGGCTTAATCCAAACAGGGAAATAAGGTGCTCCAAACGTGAGTGATCGGATTTTACCCGCAGAGACTTTACCTGCGGCGGATGAAGTCCGTCTAGAGTACCAGACGCGCTTTGTACCAGACTGGAGGTGGCGTTGAATGGCTGGAGTGACCTTGGCAGGACATTGGGCGACGCACGAGCATCACGTTCCAGACATGAGACTTCCCCGCCTTCCGCTGGGTCTCTTGAAACCGACCCGCCATGACGACGCAGCCGGCTTGTTACAGAAGACTACAAGCACTTCTTTTTGTTTGACCAAAGCCATCGTCTTTGGTGGGATTTAGAACTTTGTGGCGGCGCGGAACGAAACTGAAGAGATGAGAAGATGCTCTGGACCTTGAAAGCACCCGTTTCGACAGTCTCGGGAAACGAGGGCATGGAGAGGACAAACGTCGAATATCCTCAAAACTGCGCCTCAGGTGCCGTTCTCTGCAGCTTTCATTCGTTTCTTTTAAAATTCGAATTCCACATAGAAACCGTGCTTCAGATGTAAGCGCTGGGGCGGCACCTTTGCGGCACCATGAGTGGGTTACGAGCATATTTCCGAGTATTCCCATGATCCACGTGAGCGAGCCATTCGAAGCCGTCGCGCAATGCGACCAGGACATGTACGCGAATCTTCAATATGGCATTCAATGCACGATCAGATCGTCCTGGTCATCTCCGTAGCCCTTGCCGTGGCCATAGAATGATCAAATTTGCTAAGAATCTCAAGCCCTATATATACAATGCATTCGTCTCCACTTGCCAAAAGCTCAAGTGTCCTTCACTAGCCCCAAGTGCCACCACCACCTCTGCCTTGCCTCTTTTGCGCAGACAGCCTCCAGTCGTCCTCTCCTGCGAATCTATTATGCAGCGGTTGAATCCTCTCCGCTTTCTTCCTCTTACTCAATCTATCCGTTGGGGCGACCTTGAAGAATGTCGGTGCGGCCTCGACCAGCCACTTCGGCTCGATTGCTGCCGTAATGTCAGCTGCAACGAATCCACTTGAGGGAAGCAGGGGAGTGTGTAGACTTACTTGTCACATTGTGCATGTACTCGCGCGTTGTTTCAACCAGCGAATGATAAATAACATGCTCAGCCGGCTTACCAAAGAGCGCCGAGGAAGGATGCATGTAAACAGGCGTTCCCTCAACGAGAGTTTTGTATCCTTCTTGGGGATCCTTGCGTGCTGAATTCCTGAAGAAACCGCAGCACAACGCTTGCCGCACCTTCATCGTGTTTCGACCGCAAGAAACGATGCGATGCTTATGTCGTTCCATAATGGTAACAAGTTGCTCTCGAACATCCTTCGCCCGCTTCATCGACCGAGGTTGGATGAAGTTCTCGTAGCACCACGGGGTGGAGTATTTGGAATGTTTCCAGGCGTTGTAAACGTTTAGGAGGGTTAGATGATCGCCATGAGGATCATGAAACTTCGCTTTCTTCTGATCGGCTTGTTGTTGCTTGTCTTTCGGCCTATGAAAGACGGTCTGCGTAGCGGATATCATCGCCACGATTGTATTGAATTTGAATCTAATGGTTACCACAGTCCTATACCGCTCGTAGATGTGAAGTAAATACGCCATGAAACTTCGCTTTCTTCTGATCGGCTTGTTGTTGCTTGTCTTTCGGCCTATGAAAGACGGTCTGCGTAGCGGATATCATCGCCACGATTGTTAGAAGCTCGTCGGCACAAGCAAGGTCCACCGAACTAATCAATGCCCGTGCTAAACTTGGATCCATGGGAAAGTCGGCCATCTGTCGTCCCAGCCTTGTCAGCAAACCCTCGTCATCAAGAGCGGAAAGAGCATACAGCTCTTCCAGCGCGGTAAGCATAGTGTTGGTTGGTGGCGGATCCATGAAGTCAAAGTGAAGCAAATCATTGATGCCCATTGCTTTTAGCATAAGAATCGTGTTTGACAAATTCTGTCGCTGTATTTCAGGTATCGTCGTGGGTAGCATCTCCGACTGGAAAGCGGCTTCGGTGTATAGACGGAAGCATTTACCAGGCCCTGTTCTTCCGGCTCTCCCAGCGCGTTGCTTGGCTTGTGCTTGCGATATTGGAGTGACCTGAAGTCGGTCCATGNCCAGTTTAGCATCGTAGGCTGTTTGCTTGACAAATCCTGGATCGACGACGTAATAAATGCCGTCGATGGTAATTGATGTTTCCGCGATATTTGTCGCAATAACCACCTTCCGACTCCCTGGAGGCGCGGGTTCAAAGATACGGCTAGCAACTTCGGAAGGGAGTGCGCCGTAGATTGGCAGGATGATCAATTCGGGCACACTTGGTCCCAATGCTTTCATCCGCTCGTAAAGAATTTCACATGAGCTATCAATCTCCTCTTTGCCAGTCAAGAAGAGTAGAATATCACCCATTGGTTCCGTAAGGTGGATCTGCATGACCGTGACCAATGCTGCGTCAAGGTAATCCGATTCCGGCTCTCGCGAGTACATTATTTCCACAGGATATGTGCGCCCTGGTATGGAGAATATGGGACATTTGTTGAAGTACTCCGAGAATTTGTCTGCATCAAGGGTAGCGCTTGTGACAATAAGCTTCAGGTCGGGTCTCCTTTTCAAGGTCTTCTTGAGCAGACCGAACAGAACATCGGTTGCAATTGTGCGTTCGTGAGCTTCGTCAAGCATTATGACGCTATAACGTGAGAGCAGCGGATCCAGCAAGATCTCCCTCTGCATAATGCCATCCGTCATGTACTTAATCTTTGTATCTGGGCCTGTGCAATCCTCAAACCGAATCGTGTATCCAACTTCATGGCCTAGCTTGCATCCAACCTCCTCGGCAACACGCTGAGCCACTGACATAGCTGCTACACGGCGAGGTTGTGTGCAGCCAATCATACCTTCATTCGCGAAACCGGCTTCCGCAAGGTACTGGGTTAGTTGTGTCGTCTTCCCTGATCCAGTATCGCCAACAACAATAAGAAGTTGATGTGCACGGACAGCTTCCAAAAGTTGGTTACGGAACTTATATACCGGCAGGCTTTCTCTTTGCTCTTTGATGGACATAGACGTCCGCTTCCCAAATGATTGTTCTTTGCCTTGAGTTATGCGTTTCCACTCAGGCATAGCTTCATTCGATCGGTCTGTCCGGGTATTTCTCAGATCACTAGCAAACTTCCGTTGATCGGGAGCCACCATCGGATCTTGCCATTGCCTGCTAAGATCGACTTGTGACGCTTCTTTGGCAGCCTTATCTTGGGCTTCTTGTTGGCGCAAGTCCCTACGTTCTCGTGCTAAGGCGTCTCCAGCCATAGCTGCTCGATTAAGGGATCCGTCAGGTGCCTTAACTACACGAATGGGTGACAGTTCGAGAGACTGCTTTGTCTGGCCAGCCAGGAACGGAGGCTCCTCCTCCCTCACTTCAATGTCTACATCTTCCTCTTCCTCAATTCCGCCATCACCATTGACAGCTGCATTGTAGTCTTCATCTATGTCTGGATAGTCTTGGGCGGATATTGCTCCAGATGCGATAAGTTGTTTAATCTCCCACCGCTCCGGTGACGTTAATCGTTTTCGAGTGCCCATAGACCTTCCATTGATGTCACCCTCGATGACGGGTACGTCAGATACGAGATTTCCATATCGGTCATTTGTCCCGGATACCCCTCCCAGCCCTTCCATATTTGCACCCGAAGCTATTCGCTTCTGAGGTGCCAGGTCCCGACCACTGACTTGATCCACCTCTTTCATCGACAGACTGATCCTATTATTCTCCATCTTCATGACCTTGACCTTAACTTCTTGATTCCGGGATACGAGATCGGAAGGATGGTTGACGCGAGCCCCTTCTTGCATCTGAGTGACGTGGACGAGTCCATCAACTTTTCCACGAACTCCTTGCAAATTTACGAAGACACCAAAATCTTTTACCCCTGTGACTCGGCCATTGTAGATTTTGAATAGAACTGGTGTGTCATCGATCTCAGGAGTTGGCGGTCGCCTGAACTCATCGTCCTCGCTACGCCGACTCCGTCTTCCACTCCTTTTATCTTCTCTTTTATCCCTTGTTCGTGTTCGGCCAAATTCGTCCTCAAAGATGAATTCATCGTTTTTAGGCCGCCTGCTACCTCGCTCAATACTCTGTGACCGTGATCTTGACCTGTATCGATTTCGTTTGCTCCTGCCTCTGTCCTTATTATCATCTCCAGATGGACTTATGCTTCGCTTCCTAGCGGAGCTTTCTCTCGGGGCCGCAAAAGCCTTCCCAGCAAGTCCCTCCAGCATTGCAAAGGTATCGTCCAGCGCATCTAGTTTGGTATCTTCCTTCATCCCATTTCCCGCCTTACCCTCCTCTTTTGTCCACGAGGGCTCTTTATCTGGGATTGCAAGACCTTTGAATACCCTTGTTTTCCGATCGCGCTCATCCTCCGACTCCACCTGTTCCTCTTCCTGTGCTCCGCTTGACTTGCGCTTATATCGCGGGTGCATGCTAAGGACCAACCGGTCGATGGATTCGACGAGTGACTGGGGAAATTCCGCGCCCATCTCCTCCAACTTCGTCTTGAACTCTGGTAGTGATTTGCATTTTGCATGCTGATCTATCACGAATTCGGCGAGAGTTTTGTCGCTGATCCCAAGATGGTTCTGGAGCTCAGAGGTTACTTTAGAGACGAGGGAGAGGAGTTCGAGGGATGCTAGGTCGTCCATGTTGGGAATTTAGTCGTCATATATAACCATATGGCGACGTTCCGTGTGGTGCGCGTAGACCTACTGGCTACACGTCTTTTCAAGTTGCGCAGTCGAGGTGGAATTAATTTGCGTGAGAAGGCAAGAAACATATATGCCAAGACTTCTCGGCAAATTGAGAAGAACCATGAAAAACACGCTAAAACTAAGCGCACTTTACATAGAATCCGAACTGAGGAGCTCGAAGCTCCTCACTCGAATCTGGAAGCTTCAGATTGCACACGTCCGTGCAACCCGTAAAGCCACAGAGGCGTGTCAAATCGGGAAGGAACGCGTTCTTTCTGCCGGACTTTCAGTTCAGATTCAATCTGACGCTTTTGCAACCGAACATTCCCTCGGCGAAACCAAAACTACAACTTACCAGTGCTACAACCTTCCCCCCGGAGCCAAATATATAAATACTTGCAGACCACGTTATCTCAGCATCCCCGAAATTCCATCATGCCAAAACCTCATTTGAGCGATTTCCGAACTCTTCTCTTAAAATGCTACTTTGTTACTTCGTTCTCCTCATTACCAGCGGGTTAACCTTCACCGTTGAAATCAAACGACTAATAACCCTTTCGGAAGAAGAAACGGACATGATATTTCAATGATTCAGACGAAGGTGGATTACATCCCTATGATCTAGGTGGTTTACCCTCAAGTCATGGAACCTTTCTACCAAATGTTGGAAGCCGAAACTGATGCCATTGCTCTCGCAAACCATCTAGGAGTACAAAAGTTCCTCGATAGCCTGACAGTATTTACTAAGGCAACGATGGAAGCTACAAATTAACCACCGAGCTTAGTAGACGATATAACGCAAAAGATATCCAAGGCCATAGCACTGAAAGATATTCACATCGCATATCTCAATGCCATAACCCACCCACTCCGCTAGAAGCAAGAACCGGCCAAGTAGACAACCCTTTTTTTAACCTATGCATCGCTCCTGTCTTGCGCCGGCGGATCGTCCTCTTCCTCACCGAGAACATTACTTTAACCGATACTTAGAGAGGAGCTCTCTATACTTATCTAAAGTTTTATGACCCCGAGGATGCTCGGGTGCCAAAAAAGGTGACTACAATGCGTGATCAAGTCGAACAAACATTCTCGAAAGATCACCGCGTATTCTTCGTCCCTGGAGAACCATATGAGTTAATTCCAGTATCGTTCTTATCCAAAAGATTGGACACTCAAGCCTTAACAAATTTGAAACACCATAGCAGAAGACATCCGCACCAGGGCAGGGATGGAGAATAAACGACGAATTGCACCCCTCTTAATTTTCGCAGATATGAAAATGCTGGCTATTATGGCAAGTGCCATTAGTTTTCGAAACGGCTTTCATTTGGTACCAGGATTTCTCTACTTGGAATGGATCACGTATGACGTGATATGTGGTATGGAATGGCTGGGTGATCTGCAACTACTTTTTTCAATCTAAGATCCCATTGATTTTACACAGTCACTCTACAATATAAATGCATTTGCTATCTTATTTAAAGCATCCCGAGGAAGCTATTTGAAACGAAGTTTGCCGAAGTCGAAACCCACGATGCGCCGCCCAAAGCCCGAAAGCACAAAAGAAAACCATTAAGACGGAGCGGGTATATGGTAATGGTAGGCAAGGAAGAGGCCTCGAGCCAGCGGTGTATGCCTTCTCATGGCCAAGGGGGGTTTTGCAACTCAGGCATGGACGGAAATGCCAGTAAATGCCCGACCGGTCTCTCTATCTGCCGAGTAAACGACCCATACTTTTCACCCAGTAAATTAATTTTTCCTCTCCTGATCCCAATGCTCAAGGGCAGGTTCGAATTGAGAGGTTATACGGCAAATCCGTTCACTGCGCTCGGCCAGCGCTGATCAAGCAGTGCACTAACCCTATCAAGAATTCGACGCCCGCCGAGGAGTATTTCAAATCGCTGGACCCGCTCAGATGCGGGCATGNGAATGAGCGCTGGGAGGCCAAAGACGCTGGCTGCCTGCGGGCTGGAATTGCAGTCCACAATGGTGTTAGTCTGCAGAGGCGATTTGAGCGCTGAGAGAACAGCTTGGGCAGCGAAGGCATTCAGGCCGGCGCGACGGAGGAAGAGTTCCCACTATAAGAATAGCGTACTGTTAGATATTTTTCGGGAAATTATTGGCAATAGGTCGTAAAAGACGGAATGCAAACACGAAAACAGGGATATAAGGAATCACAGCTCACCAGTGTCTCGTCTTGCAATAACTTCAACTCTCCAAAGTCATTGGGGCCGGAGCTTGCGACTCCCCAGCGCTCCATAGCGCAGACGATCCATCTTACGAGTGTCTTTTCTCCGCCTGGTAGATATATAACGGATACTTCACCATCCAGCGCCATCGAGAAACCTACCAACGATGCAAATACCTCGGAGTCACGGCTGTCCAGGGCACTTTCTCGAGCACTGCCTACAGTAAGTCCTTCGCTAACGAACACAATCAACCGCTCGTATCTATCCACGAGAGAAGTAATCCTCTCCTTTATGAGTGAACGTTCTGGTTGCCCTGGAAGAGCACTTTGCTTTATTCTTTGAACGTTTGTAAGTATGAGTCCGGTTGAAGGTGAAAGAATCAGATCTGCTTCTTCCGTTGACAAGTGAGGAAGATTAAAGTCTCGCTCGACGAGCTCTGCCTCCGGATATGTTTTCTGTATACTTTGAGTTAAGTGACGTTGCTTTAAAAGTGTGGCTGAAATGATGAATGGGCAAGGTGGAAGGTTTAGTGGAAGTGGTGGAAGCGGAATAGCCTCCAAAAGAGTAGATGGGTTTTTTTCTAGATGCGCATTAATCCCAGCTGGTTCTTTTGGTTGAACAGGTAGTATTGCCTTGGAATTCAATGGCAGCGGTGCTGGTTTAGATGATGACTCAGTGAGTTGTGGTTTTTTGACAACTTTCCCATGTATCTCCATAAACCTGCTCAAGGCATTCGACGCAGAAAACAAGCTGCCAAGCATAAGGCCGTCTTCTAGCTCGCAGCAAATTTTGGGAGCGTCTGTAGAGGCTGCACGTTTACCAAGGGTTTGCGTCTGGCCATCAGCAATTTGAAAATAGCCGGCTTCTTTGGGGTTAGAGGTTGATTTCGTCCTGCTCTCATGAAGTACACAGCTGTCATGTTCATCTTCTATCTCCATCCGTCTCCTTTTCAGCAAAGACCTCAGGTCCCTTTCTTCGTCAAATTCGGCCATGTCTAGTTCGTTTTCACTTCCATCAATGTCATCAAGGATTCTCAGACCTTCGGGTTTCCATGTGAGTGAACTGCTATGAACGATTCCAGTAACCCAGAGATCGTTGAGAAGAGTATATAAGAATCCATCATCCTGGATCTGTTCATCGAGTGCTACTAAACCGAGTTGAGCCGGGAATGGACACCATTGAAGTTCTCTCTCAAGCCTCGCAACCCCATGCCAGGCGGAAAAACTTCTGAGCGCTTCACGTTTCATCTCCACGAGCAGTTTCATTTGGAAATCCAGGTCATGCCAGGCGGAAAAACTTCTGAGCGCTTCACGTTTCATCTCCACGAGCAGTTTCATTTGGAAATCCAGGTCCGTCTTACCTCCTGGATTCTTGTCGTGAGTCCTGCGCGTGAATTGTACCCAAGGAGCTTGAGGCAAGGAGAAATTCATCCGCGGCACATCAACGCGCCTAGTGGTATCAAATTCTTGTAATTTCTCATTCTCGAGTTTTTTGCTTACCCCTTCTGCAAGTGGGGTTACTTGTTCACTAAAAAAAGTACCAAAGCTGCTCTGCGAACCTAGTAGATCGTTTCCGGATTCAAAGGTGAATGGAAGCTCTGGGATATATTCTTGTAACATTTCAGGAAATGAAACAGATTTTGCTTTCTTTTCAGGAGACCAGAAGTTCGTTGGTGGTGTTAGAGGACCCTCGACCTTCAGGTCTGAAGCTTTACGCTTGCGCAGTGGTGACAAGGGTGGTTCCTCAATACCACGTAGAGGACTAAATATTAGGCCAATATCAGCATGCTCAAGGGACATTGGGTCACTACTCTCTGATCTAGCACAGTATGTATGAGATGTAATGGTATCTAGTCTGATCAAATTGTCTTCGAGCTGGCGTACTTCAGCAGCTGTAGAATCTGTGAGCTCAGAAAGTAACTCTAAATTGCCAGCTGGAGACGACGGAACAAATGGTGTCAGCGGTGGTGTTAGCGGAAGTAAAGGTGGAGTCAGTGGCTGAAGTGCTGGATTCTGAAAATATTAGTCTTGGTTAGCCAGAAGACATCCCACATACTCTCTTGTACCGTAAGGCATTAGTTTTGACGGTGTCATGATCCTCCGTAGTGAAGGTGTCTTTGAGTGCCGTTTGAAGAAATAATAAAACTTCTCTCGAGGTTTCTAGTTTCTCAATCTTTGATTGCCTTTCATACTCAGCTGGAAGAGCAAGAAACCTTGTCGGCCACTCGAGGCCTTCACCCTGTCCTTCTGTGCCTACTTCGAGAGACATTTTCAGCTTTTGAAAATTGGGTATATCCATGTTCCCAAATTCTCGGAGATCGAATTCGTTGTCGGATTGTAAGATTGGTACTTCTTGTTTAAGCCGGGCCACTAGGCGTATAGTTTCTGATTCAAGTTTCGTCTCAGTGAGCAAACCCGGAGCAGTACATATTGATTTCAAAAAGATGGCCGAATCCTTGCTGATGCTGATCCGCTCCTTAGTTGTGCAGTCCGACGTGAGATCAGATCGGGTGCTACCGACAGGATCTTCTAGATCTGAGTGCAAATCATGATATGAAAGAACGCTAGGATGGCCTGCCAACGGATGATCCAGCCTGTAGTCTATACAGAGTCCGTGGAACCGTGCGTACTCTAAGATGGTAGGCTCTTTCTGGTGAATACGCGCATCTTCATAATTTGCAATACTCATTGGCTCTGGAAAAACATCATTGTTTGAGAAATCGTTCACACTCTCCATACGCATTTCATGATAAATTGCGGTTGTCGGACGGGATTTTCCTGGGTTTCAAGCATTTCCACGGTTGGGAGAACAGTGATGGTTGAGGTTGAGGGGTCGCGATGAGCTTGTGATCACGTGACCGGGAGCTAACCCTTCCACGCGGTAAGAAGAAGCAGAATCTTGCAAGTTTAACAACCTTTTAAGAGCGATGGGAATAAATACACATTTAATACGTCGCCATCGTCTCCGAGCTGTTCAGTTGTACGCCATAATTTTCGATTCTCAGTTGGCCATACGTACCTACATGCAATAAAATAGTTTGGTATCTGCATGCAAGGCCAACAAGTTCGCTAAATCGCAGCATCTCAAAAAATAAACAAAATAATTCCAACTCCGCAAAAGACGTCTGAAGAGGAAAAGTAAAAAGGTTCCAAACTTCCAAGTCATTGAAACGACAGCAAGTTTGACATGACCCACCATTCAGTCGTTGTAATTGACAATGCCAGACCCATCTTTGTTGACTTTGGGAATTCCATAACGTTCAGCAAATTCATTTTCTTGAGACTTGCCGGCTGGATCGAAAACAGGGCGCTCACCGTGGCAGCACACACGGACAGCGTGGCGGCGGTGAGGAGCAAATCCATAGGAAGCGCTATGGTTCTACTCGCAATTAGTCTATGGTTCCTAAAGAATGAAAGAAGTATGACATACGCAAACACGGTTGTCCCAAAAGGCAACATCGTTCTTATTCCACTGGAAGCGTACATTGAGTTCTTGTGTGGTAGCAATAACCTCGTTCAGATAGCCGATAATAGCATCACTCTCAGTCTTTGGGATGCCGACAATCTTAGTAACGAATCCAGGGTTGAAGAACAGGGACTTCCATCCAGTAACTGGGTTGACACGGACAAGGGGGTGTTCGGTGATAACAGCGTCACGCCGGACAGCGCGGCCTAGGTCACGAGAGCCTTGTGCTTGCATCTCAGCTGAATGCATAGCCGTGAGGCCCTCAAGATACTTCTGCATGCTAGGAGAGAGAGCATCATATGCGGCATACTGGCTGGACCAGAGAGTGTCGCCCCCTCCGCCGCGTGGAGGGCCAGTAAGGACCTTGAGCGATGTGTATGATGGTGGCTGAATCTCATATGTGACCTATGTACGTCAGAATTGATTAAAACAAGCTGGTGAGGGTAATACGTACATCAGAATGCCACAAGAAAGTTGGAGTAAACATGGCTCTCATGTCCTGGGAATTCTCCCCAGTGAACACAACATGGACATCCTCAAGCCCAGGACGTATCGGAACGGAGGTTGTTGCATGCCTATGGAGTGTGCCAAAATACTTGCCAAGTTCTCGTTGGGCTTCAATATCGAAGTTCCTTTGGTCACGGAAGAAGACCACACCGCGGGTAGCGATCAGGCGGGCAAGGTCATTCTTTTGCGCATCCGTAAGATTGGCTAAATCGATGCCGTGAATTTCCGTTCCAATCTTGGGGTTGTAATCGAAAACATCCGTTGCTGCGCTGAGTAGGTTCCGGAAGTGTGGGTCACCCTCGAAGCCTTTGTCTTGGTAGGGAACTTCAGTCAAGGGGGGCCAGTGAACGTCAGGGAATCTTGGCCGGAGGTCTTCATGCTCATAGTGCTCATGCGACTCAGGGATAGAGCGGCCTGGAGTATACTTGATGGTTGAGTCTGTGATGGAAGCAGCTTTGATATCTTTGGGCTTGATGTCGTTGTACTGTGTCGGCTCGACGAGTCCCGGCGCCATTTTGACAAAACTTAGTCAAGAATGGATATTTAAGACAATTGCGGGTTGTGTAGGTGTCAGTTAAGTTATAAAGCTTAATGAAGATGTAGACTTTTTACTAGTGAAGCTAGATGAACTAGAGCTTTGGACTCGGAGAGAAGAAGAGTTTGGCTGGTGATGATATGAGAGTAATACAATAATGGGAGGCAAGCTTCTCTTTCTTATACTTGAGCAGTGGTTGCAATGAGCAGGGATTCGGTAAGAAGTGCAATGGATCCATTTCCCGCTGTTCAAAGCGGCGACGACTTTAGACAGCAACTCAAAGCATAAAGCAAGCGGCGCTCGCGCAATCGCACCTCATCCTCGTATGATTGACAGAAAGCAGCGTCCCCGCGTGCGCAACACCCGATCAGGTAAACGGACACCACTCCTCCACCATTCATAAGACGCAGATCGAAATATAGAGATGGCTACACGTCAATCTTCCGGGGTTAGGACCCTAATTACCTTAATTTGCAAATGTGCAGCATCACCTAGGGGGAGCTCCTATGGTCATGTCGTGATTGAGAGCACAGGGCGCTGCGGCTCTCATTCCTATGTCGCCATCTAAAGGTGTGCGGAATCGGGGGGAGGCAGGGCAAAGCGCAAGGTAACAAGCAAAGGTAAGATCGAGGCACCTGCGTCAGTAGGCATGGAAGCATCAGCAGCACAGCTGAGTCAGACTGTTAAGGTGTGCTTAGGAAGGCCCTGGCGGTAGGAACGGTGGAGGTTGAATTTCAGACGAATCTCCCGCACCGTCAACTGCGGGCTAAGCCGGTTTCGGCGGTTAATTATCGTCAGCCCGAAACACGGCGCGGGTGCGGCCATTATCCATCACTCCTGTCAACTTCTCGAGTCCATCGTATATTGATCGGAGCACAGCCATCCCGATTCCTCTTCAATGCCTTGCTTACTCAACTGACCAATATTGGCCTCAGCCTCATCAAGACCAGCCTAGTATTGTTTCGCACCACTGCAGGCGAGCGGAGGCCCTGAGGAGACTGCACCGAACATGTGCGCCTGAGCAGGACCAGACGCACTCCAAGAGCCTCATTGCGTCCAGTCCAAGATTCTCGCGCTCGACTTTCTCGGGCTGCTTAACGTATGTGGGGCTGCTGCTCTGTCTTTGGGGCACGACGCAACGCAACGCCTAGGAGGTCGTGATAATGGGCGTCACAAACGATCCTGGCCGTCATCTGCGCGGCGTCATTCCCGACAGTCGCCAGCTAGCCCTTGTGCCGGCTTCGTGAGCGGTTTTATGGCCAGCTTCTCCAGGGTTATGTCCCCAGTTTCTAGGCCCCCTCTGATTATCCGGCTTCCCGTAGAAGAGATGTGCGCATCGCTGGATCACAAGGCAGTGATAGAACAGTCAGGCAGGTGAAGTTAGTCATCTTGATGCTTCGTTTTGGGCGATAACGGTTATGGGACTGGGATACGTTTTTCGATATCGAGTGACACTGACTAGTACCGGCTGGCGCCGACCGGCAAGGAGGCAGTAGTTGGGCGTGCGTATATTGAACTGCGGGCTACGGTATGTTGGAACGATCAAAAGTATCAGGGTGCAAAACCGAAGCTGATTGGTCACTTTGTCTCGGATCACGGAGTCGGAGCGATAGGCCTCTTCAACGACAGTTGAACAGTTACCTCAGCAAGCTCAGACGCGATTCTGTTGGTGCGGAGTCAATCGGTCTGGGGCACTTTTCCCGCGCCCTGATAATATCCACGATTTTCTCTATCCCTTCACACGGTGATTTGTGTCCATTTGTTATCGATAAGAACTGGCCAATTAAATCAACCAAATCAAATCGTTCGTGCTTGGAAATTCTGGTGTTCCCGCACGGACCAACTTAGAGATGGACGTCACCGTTCGAAGGGATACCCGCGGTTGAATTGCTCAACCACATCGGCTTAAATACTACTAAAAGTTCATCCATTAGAGACACGACCCGATATTTTATAGATATTAGGTTAAAATCGGCCCATAATAGCCTAAAGTTAAGACTAATTTTGATTTAGTTAAAAATCGCGTTATTAAGGATTGCGGAAATAGCTATCCCTTGACCCGTTAAAAAAAACACCAATCAGATTAGCCGGATCTAGTGCCCCTACTCGGGAATATAAAGCTTTTGATTTCATAGTAAATTGATATAAAGGCTTAATCTTCAGAGTTGAGTCGCTCGATATGAGGCCGCCAGCAGCCATCGTTCCTGCAGAGCGGTATTTTGTATGTGGTGGTGTATTTAATGGTTGAATTCTATGTAGATATACGCGTTGTTCGCGCACGGGTCTTCTCATCTGCTCGCGCAAACGGGTTAAAGGATAATGTCGTAACGGGCGCATATGAGGCCCAAAAGTTTATCGATTATAGACCTAGTTCTTGCGATTATCTAAGCCTATGCGCAGCCCTAGACCTTACGTGGGTAGCTTTAACAATTTCGTTGAAGGCGATTGCTCAATATCTAACGAAGGCTTGAACCTCGCAACTTTCATGCACCAGCGGCGAACGTGCCAGATTGGCCGCGAAAAAGGAAATTTCTGGCCTCACGCGACCTGCCAAATACGAAAAGAATCCCAAAGAACTATTACTTGGCCTCGGCGATCTTGCAGGCCTTTCGTTTCCTATGTCACTTTTTGAAATATGAGCGTTATTTTGCGTTCTCCTGAACGCTACGGGAATGGTTTGCGGGCTATACGCACGCATAGCTTTCTCTCTTTAGGATTTTGTGTCATTGAGGCTGACCTAAAGTTGCAAATTGTCTTCTCCATTGGATTCCTCATTTATCATTTCCTTTGCTTTGGGCGCGGTAGTCACACACCATGCCGTTATCGATAAGAATTAACTAATTAAACAAGCTGAATTCGACGATGTTTTGATGTTCGCGCACGGACCATTCCACCCACCGATAACCGCAGGACACTACCGTGGGAAGTGATACGATACCACAACTTGGTCCATCATCCTCTTTATGCTCATCGACGTGGGCTTTCTTTAAGTCTTCGCGCTATTGTTTTCATCTCTGCAGTGGCCGCCACCCCTGTATGGCTACACAGAATTCTGATACGGAGCTACTGGTTGCGTCCGCATCCCAAAGCCCATGCGCGGGCTATTGAAACATCTAACTTCCCGGCCATAGGAAGGTTTTTGGTCTCGACACGTGCGCAATTGATCGGTCTGCATCACGTCACTCACGCTTGCAGTGGATTCTGAGAGAGCTTGGCTAGTATGATATGAGTCAAAATGCCTAGCTCTGCAAGAGAATTTACCACAAACAACAGTTGGGGAGTATCTTAGTGGCTGATAACGTTTCAGGGTAGCCATGGAGACTTACTTTCTGCTATGTCCGCTACTGCATCGTTGGACAGCCGGATTTGGTACTCATACAAACCCCCGGATATCAGTACCCTGGCGTCCCCAATCTTTAGTCAAATTATCCGCTTTTGAAAAATCATACAGTAGAGCCGCAAGGCCTCAGCGGCCGCCGGACTACATACATGTGAGGTCCGGGCCGATGATTTGTCTTATCCTGACTGAGTTATCAAATCCCTTACAACTTTCGTATTAAGGTGAAGCGCTTGAACTCTCACATTCTCTAACTATAGTTCTGTCGAGCTGAATCGGAGTTACTTATTACCGTCTTACCCTTGACTCGGTCACCGACTCGGTCATCGACCTGTGACTCATACCTTATGTATAAATAGNCTCTTTTCTTCATAGATCAATCTACACACGAGTTCTTCCTTTCTTACAATCGGTGCACGGACTACCGATCGACAAGTTCGGCTGCCATTCCCGTGGGGATTAGGTTTTTTTTTTTTCGTAGATAGGTTTAGACACGAAGGAAGTCTGTCCGGGATCTTTCGAGCCTAGAGATCATCTCGGTGTACTGGCGTTTTGGCAAGGGTTGTGCGGAAGAAGTTTCCCTAGATCTCTACCTATTCATGACTCACTCTGTTACCGTGTACCGGTTTTCGCCCATCTGTTGAGATTAGCGCTGGTAACGAGAGCTAATCTAATAGACGGAGTTTGCAATCCTTGCGAAGTTGCTTATCTCGCTTGATCCAGAAGTTGAAGCCGTACGGAGGCAGAGGTCAAAAGTTCCTGGCCCCCCCCTTGTCGTGCGCTAGCCTTTAGCGGCTTAGAGTGGCGTAAGCGATGCTTGGCGCGCACTGCGGGGTTACGGCGTTTACAACTCTCCCCTTAATACTCTACTCTATAAGCTTATAAAATACATCAAATCCTTATTATTTATAATAGGTAACTCATACAACATCTATACAAGGGCTCAGGCCCTTACTATAAAGATTTGTGGCAGTACAAATGCCGATATTCAAGCCGCCACTGGAATGAGCGTCTCCCGCATCAAATCGGTCGTCCAAGAAGCACGGAAACGCGGCTTTAACGAGGCCAAAAGCCGCACAATTCTTAATATTTACCTTAAAGATACACCTCAATCGGGTCGTCCAACTAAACGTACGTCTACTAAGATTCGAGAAGTTATTAAGAAGGTCCATTGTGACCGCTATGGCAGAGAAAAGAGTACCAAGCAACTTGGTCTCGACACTAATATTAGCGCCAAAACTATATAGCGAATCCTTAAGTCGCAGAACTTCTATAAGACTAAGCCTACTCGCAAGCCCGGTCTTTTAGTGTAGATAAAGAAGAATAGGTTTAAGTTTTGCTTTCGCTATAAGGACTAGAAGTTAAAGGATTAGATAAATGTTATCTAAAGTAATAAGACTTTAGTTATTCTTAGCTATCGCCTTAGAGGCTATTGCGTATAGAGGCAGCTAGAAGAACGCTTTCTTAGATCTACAATAAAACCTCAGTGGAAGGGCTATTCAAAGTTTATATTCTGGGGCAGCTTCTTATATTACAGAAAGGGCCCCTGCTATATTTAGACCCCCGAGACAATATAACAACGAGCTACTACAACAGCTAATCTTATTAGAATTAACACCGAACTTAAACCTATCGCGAGAGTAGAATAGGAGCTTACTACCGCTATAAGGAGAGCAGGAATTCAAAACCTTGCAGGCAAGAAACCTATATAGAAATGGGACAAAAGGCACGGCAAGCTTATAAGAGGTAATAGCAAAGGAGTTAATTAGTATCGCTATATAACGTTTATTCTTACGCCAAAGCTAATTCCGTTTGCTTAAGCTTACTAAAAAAGTCTTTTAAATACGCTAATTTAAGAAGATAAGGCTCCCTCTTACGTTGCTAAATATTACAACCTTTTAATGAGCGCTGCAGAAGTTTAACGGCTTACTTGGTGTGGCAATTTGCCTAATATAAATATAATAGAGCCAGCGTGGCCATACCTTAAGAGAGTTACTACTAAGAAGGGCGCCCTAACAGCTTAAAAGCTTGCTAAGAAAGCCTGGTATAAAGTATAGAGGGAGCTAGAGCAGTGGCGAATCCAGCGTTAGATTAAGAGGATCCCTCGCTATATACAGGAGATAATAAGGCTTAAGGGAGGCAACAAGTATCAAGAAGGCTCATCAGATAAGCTACGTCAACCAAGGCTACCAGAACACTAAGTTCCGCAGCACAATTAGGAGGACATATCTAATATTAAGGAGGAAGAGCCACAGCTAAAGCTAAAGCCAAAGCCAAAGCCACGGCAGCGTGCTCTAAAGAAGGCACCTGCAGCTAAGAGCGCTGCTAGCGCTGCTCTTGCCGCTATTTTCGCGATACAAGAAGCTCATAAACCATCTCAAGAACTACCCTAAGAGCCACCCCAAGAGCCTCTAGAGCCACCTCCCGAATCACCTCCCAAACCACCACAAGCTCCACCTCCAGAGCCACAACGAAATCTACGACGCCGCCTACCAATTAAGCTACTCAATGAGACGTTTATTGAGCCCGAACAAGAGCCACAACAGCAGCAGGAGCTACAGCAGCAGGAGCTACAGCAGCAGCAGGCTAAGTCATCAAAAGGAAAGAAGCCACGGCGAGGTGCTGGGCGAGGTGCTGGGCGAGGTGCTGGGCGAGGTGCTGGACGAGGTAGTGGGCGAGGTAGTAGGCAGAAGCAGTAATCCTATATATCCTATATATCACCACCACACTAGGTGGCTATTATGATGTCATATATCTACACTCTCGTCGTAGAGAGCCAAAATCCATCTTCGATACCAGCTCCTTCCTAATTCGGAACGCCAAGGAAATAATTGTGGCTTATTGGTGGCGCATTAGTGGCGCAGGTGGGGCCAGGAACTTTTGACCTCTGCCTCCGTAGATAAGAAGCTGAGCAGCCTCCAAATATAAGTTCAGCCATGAGGAAGTTTTGATTTGATCGGAAGCAGGCTCAACGACGATTACTAAATCGCGCGATGTCGTGATCTTCGTTTTATTACTACGAGAAGCTCAGCGTAAGATAGGCTTATTATACAGCCGCGGGGCTTCAAAATTTGCAAGGCTTGGCGCTAGTCTGCAAGCCTCTAAATTAGCGTAAGCTAGCGTATGGAAATTTGCGAACTCCGTCTGACGGCTCTGAAGTGTGAAACGACCGCGTTGAGCTGAGTCAATTAAGGTGGTATCCCTTGGCCCGTCAGCGTCCAACGAGTAAGTGGTCCGTGCGCGAACACCAGTTTCGAAACAACGCGTGCACCTACCTACCACAATGCAAAATACAGTTCTGCAGGAAAGATAAGTGCTAGTAACTTCATATCGAGCGACTTAACTCCTAAAACCAGGCGCGTATATTAAATTACTACAAAACAAAGGCCCTACACCCCCCAGTACAGGCGTTAAATCCAGCACGATTGATTGGCTAGTTCTTATCGATAACCGTTGGACGCGAATTGACGGGCCAAGGGATAACGTAGTCTGCGGGCAAGTGGCCATTGCGGGCAAGTGGCCAATGTCAAAACTCACCAAAAATTAGAAAACTTATACCTTAATATCTCAACAACCACCTAATAATAAATTCTAATAATTTAGATTTACGGAGGTCCCTAACAAAAGTTCTTGCACCTTCCTAATTAGGAAGTTTTAGGAATAATAATACTTATTACTACTTTTTATATTTTTATATATTATCTTACTAAGTATAAATTAAAAATCTAATAAAGAATTTTTATTATATATAGTGTTAGGCCAGTAAATTAATCTTTAAAGTTTGCGTGCCTTAATATACGCTGGGTAGACTCTAGTATACGCTATGTAGGCTGTAAAATACGCACCTGTACTTGCGCGTACGTCAGTTTGAAACTTCCTAATTAGGAAGGTGCAAGAACTTTTGTTAGGGACCTCCGTAGACTTATATATATACTTTACAGCTTCTATTAAAGTTGCATAGTAAACAGTTCAGTGGTTTTTAAGATATAGTAATTTGGCCTTATTTTGGGCCCTAAATTTTAATATCTTAAAAACTACTAAACTATTTACTATGAAACTTTAATAGAAGCTGTAAAGTATATATAAAAGTCTAAATCTAAATTATTAGAATTTATTATTAAGCCGTTGTTGAGATACTACTTTGTGGTTTTGGTGAGTTTTGATGCTGGCCACTTGCCCGCAATGGCCACTTGCCCGCAGACTACGTTACGTACTACAGTCGAAACTCTTTAGTACGATATTTGATTACAACGATATACTCTATATTACGATCTACACCCCTTAATCAAATTTTTTTTGGTGTAATATTACGATATACTGACTATCCACAATATCGTTAAGTTTTCTCTACCAAAATCGTTATAACCAGTAGAGATTTTGTATAGGAGGGGTCCTACTTAGCTAGTGAAGTAGATGCCCTACACCCTTTTAGGATGCTTAGCCACGCGTCAGCCTCCTTTTTCTTGCTTATTAACCCAACACGTGACTCCATGTATAACAATACCATTGGTATTACGATACGGTCGGCCGTACGACCCGCATCGTTATAAAGAGTTTTGACTGTATCACACGTACTCTGAAAGCTAATCCTAGCACTGAAACCAGCGGTATTCAGGGGTATTGGATCAATATCCCTGGGGAGGAAGGAAATCATCATATCAAGACCTAACCTCTAACCATAAACGCGTCACTTCTCAACACTGAACTGGGACGGCCAGAAGACGGACGAAGCCGAGTTGCAAGGAAATGTCATCCGCCCTGCACGTTCAAGGCCCTTTTACCTCAACACATAATATGGCAGAAGATGCATAACTTCACGAAAGAGACCGTCACATGCTCTTCAGAAAGCGTATTCGATCCAGTGGAACATCTCGCACTTCAATTGAATTCGCTAGCGTCAAAGTGATATACATGAAGTCAGAGCAGTGCAATGAAGCGCAACAGAAGCAAAAATCCGCTAACCCATACAATTCCAGCGCACCGGCAACTCCGTCTGCCTCCAGTGCAGTGAGGATAAATCCCTAGATGAGCAACACTACCAATCTTCACAATCGGCCAAGTTACCTACAGGTAACAACCTCAGAATAAAACCAGATAAAACATTTTTCCAGTAACGTATGTAGAGATAAGAATGTTGACTCTTTCAATCGTACCCCGGTGACCGCCGACTCGAACCCAGCCAAGCGCCTAACGCCGCGGTGAAGATCAGTAGGATGATAATGGGACGGAGGATCCAAAAGAGCCATTGAGCGGTGGTTCTTGGTGCACTTTTTGCGGAAGAGACAAGCGTCAGTTGGTATGACTTGGGGTTGCGTATCGAGTGGGTGGGCGAATTGGAGATATTGGGGGGACGGAGAAATTACAGAATTGTGGGTGATTTTGGGTGGCTTATTGCCCCTTTTCATACCCCTCTGGCTTTGCCATTCCGTTGACTTCGAAGAAACGGGATGTGCCTATTAGCGGAGTATTAGCAAAGAATTCTGAATAACGTGATCGACTGCTGAGCTTACATGAATAGCCATTCCAGTCAAAGTTATCTTTGGGATTACAGTGGCATTTCAAGTCCAACCTAGTCTTCTCGCCTGTAGGGCAGTGCGTGAAAGGCACGTGATAATATGCGATATCGTTGAAGAAGTGGATCTCCTCTTTCTTGAGCATAAGCGCAGCAGCAATAGAATGCACAGGAGCGTCGCCCCAGCGTTCGTAGAAGAAGCCACCAGAATGGTCAAGAGAATTGAAGTAGTCGATATAAGCAGAGGAACGCAGCCAGTTTAGGTTACCAATCTCGAAGTTGGACCACTATGTGATGTTCGTAAGTTATTGAGGGAAGAAAATAGGAATTGAGGATACGAACGAAATGGCAATGATTGTAAGTCTTTCCATCATCATCACTGAGGAATCCCATTGAGTTGCCCTCAACCACATGCTCGGGATGCGCCGCAGTGAAGTTTTTCACAGCATCCCAGAGAGTTGGAATTGTCTCAACGTATTCGTACAAGCTTAGCACAAAACTGTACTTCTTCTTGTTATCGGCCATAAACTTGAATGTATCATAGTCGATGTCGCAGAAGAGTTCAACGCTGGGTTCAACGCGCCAGTACCATTCGTAGTCAAGCATTAGCGGGTGACGGAAGAAGAATCCAGATTCATAGCGGCACATGTGTCTGTAGCTGACAGAGTCGCCGTATATAATCTTCTTTTCTCTCATCTCTTCACGGACCTTGGCGGCCTTATCCTGGTCTATGAAGTCGGGGAAGGACCAGTGTTCGGTGGGGATTTGGCCGTACTTTGTCTTACCGGAAACTAATGATGTTGTAACCTTCTTGAATTCATCATCGAATTCGCCATCATTCAAGAAGACCCAATCATAGTGGAACTTGCGGTTGAAGCGGTCCTCAACCTGCCTAATGGACCTTGCAATTTCCCAGATGTCAGAATTCCTTGCGAGTGTTACAAATGTCGCGTTCATCCGCTCTCCTGACGCAGTTGCTGGCGGTAACTCGTTCTGTGTGTTGGGTGTTGTTGGAGGCGCTTTCCCAGTCTCGACATCTTGATCTTGCGGCTTACCCCCTTGCCAGGGAGTCGCAGGAACGGTGGAGGATGAGGAGATGAAAAAAAGTAGTATTAAACACTATAACATGTCAATCACGATGGTAGCAGTGGAATCTTGTGCATAGAACATACCACAAGCGCGAAGATGATGTAGCGGAGATACCGCTGCGTGCCTGCCATTGTGGTGGCGGGCTGCTCGACCCTTTGGTTCTTCTCGGAGAAGTCTCCTTTTTTGCCCTCCACTTTGACGGCTCTTTGAGTGTTTCTGAGTTTGACGGGACGAGTCGCACGAGTGGGACTTCTAGAGGTTGAGGAAGGTGTTGTTGAATAGTCGTCCTCGGTGCCACAAGCTCGCAATCAGGAACTTAAAGAAAGGACAAGCAACAAGTCGTCAAATTAAGTTGAGATCGAATTTAGGGAGGGAGAAGGAAGCGCACTAGACAATGAGAAGGTGGAATTAAAGGAGATAGGTAGGAGGGGGATATGGGGAAAGGAGGTGGAAAAGGAGGAGCGAATTTGTCTGGAGCTGGGCCCAGGCCGGTGTTCACTCGTCAACAAACGGCAGGCCACGCAACCCAAGAGCGAAAGCTTGTGCGAAGTTGGAGGGGCGGCAACATCCGTGCTGCATTCGCGACAGATGATGCACATCCACCACCACACTGTTATGACAGATGAGACGGGTCGAGTATTCGAAGAATATTTAGTATTAACCTATTCACCACTTGCCGACTCGGGAATCACGGCTTTCTCAATTTCACTGTGATCGCTCTTCACCTGCAGCGCTAAAAAAGCAACAAAATCATTTTCGTACGTGCTTTGCCAGAGACAACCGCAATAGCAAGCTAACACAGCCATTGCAGATGCGGGAAGGGGATCGTTCCTTTAATTCACCACCCCACTTATCTATAGGGATTTTCGGCTGCTCACGTTGGTGGCATAGTTGCATTCTTTAACAAAACGGGGCATCCCCCACCATGTCGTTTTTCGGCTTTGACACCACTCTCCCAAGAGATAGAGGACACCAAACAAAGGCCCCGGGGTTTGGACAGGTTCCTGATGCCTTCGCTAGCTTGTCTGGTAAAGGCGCGCTTGATGACGATGATGCGTAAGTCGTGGCTTGTTGAGTAACGAATTTGCGTTAACGAAAGGACAGACTCGATTTTGAGGATACCTACGATGGGCTAGGGGATCAGCTTGATGAGGCCGACGATGCTTTCAACGATGACACCTTCGGTAATGAGCCTGCTTCCCAGCAGAATGTTGGGAAGGACTTTGATTTTGCTGGTCAGACCTCCAAAATCGAAAAGGCCATGGAGGAAGAGCATATGCTCTATCATGCCAGACAACAACCACCGCATTCCAGTCCTGTCAAGAAGTTTTCGAAACCTGTAAAAACCGGATATGAGAGCTATGCGGACCCTAGTTATATCCCTCAGCTACAGGCAAATGCGAATATTTGGGGAATCACGCCCAAACAGCATGTCCAGGCCCAGGCTGAGCAAGTGCATCAACGGCAGGAAAACCAAAATGTATCTGCTGTTCCAGCAAGGAAGATGATGAGCCTAGAAGAAGTTGAGGCTATGATGCGCGTGCAGAGCAAGAAACCTGCACCTGCACCTGCACCTGCACCGCCAGCTCCAGTTCCACAGCCTGATCAACACCCAATGACTCATCCTCCTCCCCAGCAGCCAATTCCTCCACAACGCCATGACAAATATTCTGGTCCCCCTCAACAGGTTGGATTCAATGGTCCACCTCAAATTCTGCAACGGCCCCATCAACCGGCTGTGCAGCGACCTACATCTGCGTCCCGGCCGCAAGTACATGCGGAGCTACCTGGCCATGCTGTTCAAGCTCCTCCTGCGCCACAGCATCCGACAATACTACAAAGACAACGGCCAGCACAACCTGAAACTGTTACCCAGCCTCATAGACATGCTCCTCCGCAGCCCACCGTTCAGCGACCACCATCTCAGCCACCATCTCAGCCATCATCTCAGCCGCCTCAACCAAGGCAGATCTTACAGAACCCAAATCGACTTTCGGGACATGGCCAGCCAATTTCTCAACCAGCGCAGAGACAGGCTGAATTTCAGCGTGCTCCCCCAGCTGGACCGTCTCATAGTCGGGGACCTTCTTTCCAAGGTCCCGTGGTGACTCACCCAGAGCAGCTCCTGCACCTTTCTGAGGAAGATCGGGCTGCATTCCTGATGGAAGATGCGAAACGTGCCAAACGGAATCATAAAATCCATATACTATCAAAGGACAACGGTCTCATGACGCCACAGGACAAGAATTTCATCACTCGAATTCAATTGCAGCAATTGATGGCTGCTACAGGTAGTCTTGACGAGCAGGGACCGGAAGCCGCTCTTGCAGAGGACTTTTACTATCAGGTTTACACCCAAATTCGAGGCGCTCCTCGGCAGAACCCACACCAGCCAGCCAGTCAATTCGCCCAGACCTACCTCTTCCAGACCGGTGGCAGGTATGGAATGGGTGGCCGAAGGCATAATCGTGGGGGAGACAACCACATGCAGCGGATGGAGCAGCAGGTTCAGCGCGCCGTTGAAGCCGCTAAGGCTAAACCAAAGGGTAAACAGCTTGTTATAGAAGGAAGCCTGGGGAAAATATCTTTCAGCAATGCGAAGACGCCCAAACCACTGCTTAATATTAAACGACCAGAAAGCGGGGACGGGTTTCATGGTACAGGTTGGCGGTCTAATAGAGTTCATCCGCATGATCCATCTATCCTTGACCGCAAATCTACATTGCGCAATATTGAGCGTGTCTACAGCACACTTATGCAAATGGAAGATTATGAGCGGCATCTACCACCTCCACTGACTGAGGAGAGCGACCCAGCAACAATTCAAAAACATATGGAATGGCAGCAGAAGATCCAGACACTACACCAAAAGCTATGGCAAGATCTGAAAATAATGGAACCAATAAATCCGCAGTAAGTCAATCCGATAGTGTTATGTGTGAAAGCCTGACTAAAATATATTCAGCTCCCTGACTCCTCACCCATTCATCGCCATTCTCTCGCACCCCAAAGGAAAGAAGGCTATACCGCGAATTTTCCGGCAGATAGACGAACAACAACGCATCACTGTACTTACCATGATAGTCGTGCACCTTGACAGCCTCTCAGTGGTCGCGCATGCTGTTCCTTCGCCGGACGAACCAAACCTTCCTCGTCCTATTCGTGAAGAAGTCGAACTCTTCTCTCACGCAGTGATGCCACCGCTCTTCGCGCACATCTCTGAATCTCCTTTGAACATTATCATTGGGCTGCTCGGCCTTGTTGTAGACCGCACGAACATGGCTGTCGTTGCACGGACCAAGATTGGCATGTCACTACTGACAATGTTGATCTCGCGGGCTGAACTACTCAAACAGTCGACGCCGGAGATGAACCTTGTGGATTGGGAGCAATGGACGCAGCTCTACAACCGACTATTTGACTCTGTTGAGCCTGTACTGCCTCTAGTCTTCCCCGGTTCCATCAATGACGCCGATGACGTCTACGTCTGGCAATTCTTGGCAGCCATGGGTGTCGGAGCGAGCCCCGAGCAGCAACAGAGGCTGGTATTGGGCGTCAAGGATCGGGTTATGGAGACCGTGGCGGTTAGCAAGGCCCTACCTGCTGAGATGGCGAGCGCGAGGTTGGGTCATGTGAACTTGTTCATGAGGGCCATTGGGTTGGATGTTGAATTACTTGGTTGAGCGAGCGATTGAAAAAGTAATGTCCTCAATTAAAATATTTCTTTAAGTAGACTGCATATGGGCCTATGGAGATTGAGAAACGGAGACGTATCTATTGGGTCTTAGCCCGTTGTTGAAGTTCGTTGGAGCGAGAGCATCAAGAAATAGGGTTACATATAATCGGCCTATGGCCGCTGGTGCAGTTAATTCTTGCATGGAATATTTTATTTCGACATGCCATTTAGCTAATATTGTGTTGGTAGGGGGGGGTACTTGGGCAGTCTCTTTGAGCTCAGCGACGTGTCACGTGATAGCTCGCGGGCCATCGTGTAGATACCTTCTCGGGTCCTTCGACCCCCTAAAATTCTTCCTTATAGAGAGGCTATATAGTGGTATGCGGTATCTAAATACTACATTTGAACCAGATGTCTAAGTACGCGTGCCTACCGTTTAGGAAGTTTATCTAGAAGCTTTATGGTAGTTTTATGTAACAAACCGTATTCTCCAACCCTTAGCGCAAGGCGGCAGCCGAGCTTAAGCTTGTTCTAGCAAGACTCCCCGACGGTATATTTTAGGCACGTACACGGTAGCTCTAGGGTATCCAATCCACCCACCTATAACTCCCACACCCTCCCTCCACACCTTATACCTCCGTAGACAACTCCCACCACCCTAACCACGCAATCGAACCCAAACCGACACTTCTAATATGGCGCGCCCTAACCTTAGACCCAGACCCAAGCCTTCCAAAGCTCTCTTCCCCTTCCTCGCCCTCCCCACCGAGCTCCGCCTCCAAATCTATAACTACCTCCTCCTCTCCGGGCCCAGCTACTGCTACACGCACGCCGACCTGCTCAGCCTGCATCTACGCCAGCGCCGGCGCCGGTCCCCCTTCAGCCGGCATAGCATGCTTCTCGCCAACCGCCAGCTGCACGCCGAATACATGCAAGCCTTCTACGAGCGCACCAGCTTCTCCTTCTACATCGACACTGACAACGGCAGGCGGAGTGCCACCGTGCCCTTCTTGACCCTCCCCCCCGCGCTGCTGCGCAACCTGCGGACATGCAGGCTGTGGGTCGATCTCGGGATGATGATGGGGGGGTTAGACCCCCCGAGGGAGGCGTCGGTCGCGCAGGTTGAGGCGCTGCTGGGGCGCATGGAGCGGGTGCGGTCGGTGCATATCGTGTGGGGTCCTTACATAATGATGAGGCGGCCGCTATATAATGAGGAGCTGTGGGAGCGGCTTGGGGAGCGGTTTGTGCAGCGCCTGAAGGGGGGAGCGGGGATGCAGGAGATAACTGTGGTGGTTGGGAATCGATTTCTTAGGTTAAGGAGGGAGGGGGCGAAGTGGGTAGAGAGGGGAGTAAAAGTTCTTTAATGCTTCTTTTCTTATTATGGTGGTTCTACGCAGATAGAAGTTATTCTAAAGGGATAATTAGACCGTATATAGAACACTAAAACACTAGAATTAAAAGTACGCGTATTACTTATATAGATTTAAATATTATATATTAATTAACTATGCCTTCTAATTATACTTTTAATAATATAAACTTTATTCTATTAACTTAATATTTAATTCTACTGACTAACCCCCCCTCCCCCCGTAGCTATGGCTATTGCCTTTATATATTAGGTATAAACACGGTAGCTCTAAAGTATCCAATCTACCCACCTATATAACTCCTATACCTTCCCTCTATACCTTACACCTCCGTAGACCACAACTCCCACTTAAACCCAAACCGACACTTCTAATATGGCGCGCCCTAACCTCAGACTTAGACGCAAGCCTTCCAAAGCTCCCTTCCCCTTCCTCGCCCTCCCCGCTGAGCTCCATCTCCAAATCTACAACTACCTCCTCCTCTCCGTGCCTAGCTACAGCTGCAGATACACCAGCGTGCCCCACCCGCGTCTGCTCCCGTGCCATCAGTTATTTTTCTGCCGGCACGGCATGCTTCTTGCTAACCGCCAGCTGCACGCCGAATACGCGCAAGCCTTCTACGAGCACACCAGCTTCTTCTTCTTTGTCGATACCAACAACGGCAGGCGGCCCGCCACCGTGCCCTTCTGGACTCTCTCCCCCGCGCTGCTGCCCAATCTGCGGCAATGCAAGCTGTGCGTCGATCTCGGGATGCTGGTGTCGGGGCTAGACCCCCTGGGTGAGGCGTTGGCCGCGCAGGCTGAGGCGCTAGTGGGGTGCATGGAGCGGGTGCGGTGGGTGCATCTCGTGTGGGAGCTTTCGATATGGACGGGGCCGCCGCAATGTGACGAGGAGCTGTGGGAGCGGCTTGGGGAGCGGTTTGTGCAGCGCCTAAAGGGGGGAGCAGAAATGCGGGGGATGACCGTAACGGTTGGGAAGCGTATGCTTAAGTTGGAGAGGAAGGGGGCGGAGTGGGTAGGGAACTTCTATTCTACAAAAAGCCCAGACGTCGCGCGCGAGCCATATCGGTAAAACCCGATCCCCGTTATTTACTATAGCGCGCCTATACTAAATAATGAGAATTGTGTTCTTTCTAATATCGCCTATTACCTATTATCGTCGCGATTAATTTTAAAGTTAAAGCGCTCAGCTAAACGCCTATCCCTTGCACCGATAACTTGCCTCTACGGCGGAGTAAAAACTGGCCGAAATTGGCACGTGCGTCAACACCAAAAATATACTGTTTACATGTAGATTTCAACACCTTTTTGACAAAGAAATGGATCAGGGATCAATTCAGAAGATGTATGATTGGTATACTAAAAGACTATACAATTGCGAGCGCGCGGGAGGCTAAATGACGAGATATTAGCTATAATATATATGATTTTTTGGTGTTAACGCACGCGCCAATTTCGGCCAGTTTTTACTTCGTCGTAGAGCTTGCGTCCTTAGAGCTGTGGCCCGTGCGCACCAATCAATGAAGTGCATACACGGGCGGTAAGTTATTCTGCCGCATTACTAGAGCTCTTAAAAGGAGGAAGTAGAGCCCGAAGCAGTGGCTTTTTGCGACCTAATTTTCGGAAACAATATATTAAGTACGGAGGCAGCGGCCAAAAGTACCTGGCCCCCCTGCGCCACAAATGCGCCACAAATTTACTTTCTTGGCGTTCCATATTAGGAAGGAGGGTAGTAGACGAGGTGGTGGACGAGGCAGTGGGTAGAAACAGTAACCCTATACCTCACCACCACACTAGGTAGCTATTATAATGTTATATATTTAAACTCTCATTATAGAGACCTAAAATCCATCTTCTATACTAGCTCGTCCGGTAGCGGCTTAAATATCGGTATTTATACTGCTATAAATCTTTATAGGAAGGGCCTAAGCCCTTATACAGATATTATATAAGTTACCTATTATATATAGTAGGATATAATAAGAATTTAATGGATTTTAAAAGCTTATAGAGTATGGTATTAAGGGGAGAGCTATATACGCCGTAACGCCGCGGTGCGCGCTAAGCATCGCTTACGCCACACTAAGCCACTAAAGGCTAGCGCACACAAGGGGGGGCTAGGAACTTTTGCCCGCTGCCTCCGTATTCTACACAAGATCTATATTATTGGATATATAATTGCGCACCATTTTAATAGTGTATTTAATTAATGAAGTTATCTATTACGACTTAACGCGAGGAAGTTAATGTTCTTAATCGCGTATACGGGCTATACCTTTAAGGACGATATTGGTATAGGGATAGAATACCAAAACACTAGAATTAAAAGTATGCGTATTACCTATATAGATTTATATATTATATATTAATTAACTATGCCTTTTAATTATACTTTTAATAATATAAACTTTGGTACACTGGGGTTTGGCTTTATAGATGACACGAACCTTATTACTTAGGGGGACTCTGCAACTGAGAACTGTCGACGACTTAAAGCCGCTCACGATTACTGCGCTGAATGGGCAAACCGACACGGCGCGGCGTTTGCCCCCAAAAAATATTAGCTTATGCACTTCACAAGGCAACGGCGCCACGCCACCGCAGACCTTGCGTCTACCGTGCGCATCGCTAGCTGCGAGACAGCTCCCAAGAAAACCAGTATGCGAATCCTAGGGATTTGGGTGGACCCCAAGCTTCAATAGAAAGAACAGATTAAGAAGGCGGCAGCTAAAGGCTTAGCAGCCTTTAAAGCGATGTTAAGGATCACTATATCCACATAGGGCCCATTAATGCGCCGCTCGCGCCTTCTATACACGGCCACCGTCCAACCAGCGATGCTATATAGCGCCCAAGTGTGGGGAGTATAAGACGACGGTAGAACGCCAGCGAAAAGCCTACTTAAACCATTACAGAAAGTCTAGAACCAGTGCCTCCGCAGAATTATAGGAGTATACCGGCGAACACCAAGAGCCGCAATTAAGAAGAAAGCGGCTATTCCCCTAATCCAGCTCCATATTAAGACGACAGCTCTCTAAAGAGCTACTAAGACAGCTTCTAATAAAGTAAAAAAGGAATTAGTAAAGGCACTTAAAGGTATCTAGAAAATACTAGTAAAGAGCTAGTAGAAAATAAGATAGCCACTAGCACTACTAAATACGCTTAGAGACCGCGTAAAGAAACGGGAAAATAAGATATAGGGGTTCCTTGCACACTAGAGGGACTGTATAGAGCAGGAAGCCGTAATAAACCCCCATAGGCGTAGCCGGCGAAGCGCCAGTAGAGTATAAATAGAACGCCGCCACCGTATAGGAGGTTATTAACACCGCTAGCGGGAAACCACCCTTATTACGAAATAGGCAGACCTAAAATAGCGCTAACGGTAGCAAGCAAAGGCCAAAAATCGCACAGAAACCACATAGAAGACCCCATAGGGGAAACCTACAATCCTATTATATAAAAATCTAATAAAAGCAGAAGCTATAGCACTATTTCTTCTTTATACGGAGGTAATAGGGCTTAAGGCATAGCTTGCATCTATTAAAGTACTAGAAATTCTCCTATAGTATAAATATAGTTAGATAAGACAGACAGTACACTATATACTGTTTCAGTGTCTATAATATTAAAGGGCAGACTTTATAGCATAATGCGCCTCTAAACGCCTCTAAGAGGTCTTAAATAATAAAAGAAGTGCCTAAGCAGCTGCAAAATGGCTAGTATAGTTAGGTGCCTTAAGTCAGTTCCAAACTATAAAGGCAATAGATGCAGAGGATATAAGTAGATATTAGCCATTCTAAAGCTTAGAGGATTAGTAAAAGTAAGGGTAAAGACATAGGGGAAAAGGGGAAAAGGGGAAAAGGGGGTAGTGTGAGATTATCCGCGAAGTGCGGCCAGTAGGCTTAAAATACAGACTCCTAGCCAGGGAGAAGGCAATTCGCCGGCGTCCCAATATAGGAACGCTGTCGTCTCTCCAGCGTGGCCCGCAATTGGGTTTTTCTCTTAAATAGAGTTTTTCCTATAGAAGGTATTAGCCTATGTGGACCCATTAAGGGAACCGGGACGGGCGGTAAATTAAATCTATTATTATTAATAATATAAACTTTATTCTATTAACTTAATATTTAATTCTACCAACCGAACCCCCCCCTAGAGCTATGGCTGTTGCCTTTATATATTAGGCGTAAACACGGTAGCTCTAAAGTATCCAATCTACCCGCCTATATAACTCCCACACCTTCCCTCCACTCACACCTCCGTAGACTATAACTCCCACTCGAACCCAAACCGATACTTCCAATATGGCGCGCCCCAACCTCAGACCCAGACGCAAGCCTTCCAAAGCTCCCTTCCCCTTCCTCGCCCTCCCCACCGAGCTCCGCCTCCAAATCTACAACTACCTCTTCCCCGTGCTCAGCTACAGCTACATGCACACCGACCTGCCCCGCCTGCGTCCGCATCCGCGCCGGCGCCGGTACCCCCTCCGCCGGCACGGCATGCTCCTCGCCAACCGCCAGCTGCACGCCGAATACGCGCAGGCCTTCTACGAGCGCACCATGTTCTTCTTCTACGTCGACGCCAATAACGGCAAGTGGCCCACCACCGTGCCCTTCTGGGCCCTCCCCCCCGCGCTGCTGCCCAACCTGCGGCAATGCCAGCTGTGCGTCGATCTTGGGGTGCTGACGCGGGTGCCGGGCTTCTTGATGGAGGCGTTTATCGCGCGGATCGAGGCGCTGCTGGGACGCATGGAGCGGGTGCAGTGGGTGTATCTCGTGTGGAATCTTTGGGGAATGATGGGGCGGCCGGAGATTGGGCTGCCACTATGGGAGCGGAAGGAGGAAGAGTGGTTTCAGAAGGAGGAGCTGTGGGAGCGGCTTGGGGAGCGGTTTGTGCAGCGCCTAAAGGGGGGAGCGGAGATGCGGTGGATAATTGTGAAGGTTGGGAGGCGCATGCTTATGTTCAAGAGGAAGGGGGCGGAGTGGGTGGTTCTGCGCGGGTAAATTAGAAATAGCGTTTTATACTAGAATTAAAAGAACGCGTATTACCTATATAGATTTAAATATTATATATTAATTAACTATACCTTCTAATTATACCCCTAATGATGTAAGCTTTGTTCTACCAACTCAATATTCAATTCCACCGACTTGGAAGGTAAAAGAGCCAAATCTTCCTCTAAGCCTCGATCTACACGACCCCTTAGCTATATTTGGGCTGTTCCGAGAACGTAGGGAGGCTCTCTCAGAGCTCTCACCAAATACAACTCATGAAGCTCGCAATAGTAAGAATTGGGAGAGGCCTCGTAGAGCTCCAAAGACTCTATTTGGCTGCTCTATTTGCAAAATTCCGTTCCGTAGAAACGATGAATGTTAGCTGCCTCATCTTGAGCGACCTAACTCTAAAGGTTGAATGTATATAGCAATTATATATGGAAATCAGCAGATTCTATGACCTCACATTTTTCATCACGGAGCCTTGATTCCATTGGCTAGCTCTTATCGATAGCGGTAGGACGAATTGCACCAGCCCAAGGGATGGGAGGTATTTTTTATTCTATTACTTAAGGAACTAGTCTTATATAGTTTTAATACTGTCGCGCAGGCGTCGTAAGGCATTGCGAATGCAAGCGTTGTTGGTCTTCAACGGCGTCAAGGGTTTGTATATAGCAGAGGGGAAGATAAGGAGATTTGAGACTAATCTCTCCAGACCGATACGCCGGAGGGAATCCAGTGTGGAGCAATCTTGTTCATAGACTACTTTCAACCAGATAGACTTTATCATGGCGCCAATTGCTACGCAATGTGCAAGTGGCTTCGATTTGTCCGTCGTAGTGGCATCACGTTTAGAAAGCTTCACCACAAGTAACAGCAGCAGCATATATCCGATATACTCTTATGCCATTGTTCACTACCTAACACCATCCCATCCCAATCCATCCCCACCAGCTAGTTTCCCGCATGGGGTCATTGTAGGACATAGAAACCATACACATAAAAGGGGATTTATAGAATCAGAAGTTGATACAAAATGCAGCACAGCTCGCTTTTGCCAACCAAACGGAAGCGGAGAAGAGAAGGAACAAAAAAAAAGTCCGGATTTCCGCACCGCAAGAAGAGAAAATCCGGCACTGAAGAAAGTCAGAATCTCGGATCTCGGATCGAAGCGTCCACAGATCCATCCACCTCCCGTACTACCCTCTTTACACGACACACCCGCCAGGGCACCCATCTAAAACCGCCGGCGAGCAGCACCATGATGTCCCGCATGCCGTTTGTGCTTCTGGTACACAGTCACATACTCCCACTCCGTCTTGACCACCGTCTCAAACACCGTCTCGTACTTGACGTACGGATTCTCGGTCGGGGCCGGCGACGCCTCCGCCGCAACGACCGATGAAACAGCATGGCTGAACTTAGGTGTCGCGGAGGCGACCGTGGACTGTCCCGTGCCGCTAGACACGGCGTACCCGGCCGCGCTCGTGGCTTCGGCGGCAGAGCTAGCGGGGGAGCTGTACGCGGCGGTGCTGCTGCTTCCAGCGGCTGCAGCGGACGAGGTTGCGGGGGTGCCGGAGACACCACTGGTGGGCATTACGAGGCCGATCGCGATGGTGGTGTGTGTGGGAGTCAGGTCTTCGCCTTTGTTTGGGGGGCCGGTGAACTGTTTGGCGTTGCAGGCGTCGTTGAGGGCGTTGCATTTCTTTTCCCAGATGTTGCAGTTGTCGCCGCCGGTGGGAGGGTAGGGGTCCCAGCACGTAGAGTCCTGATCCCAGCAGTTTTGGGCAGACTGGTTGATGCGTTAGGATGAGACTTCTGATGTAGGGCCTTGAGAAAGGGAGAAACGAGTACACGAGTAAGGTGGATTTAGGAAATAATCAGGGGGTATAAGAAGAAAACTTACAGCCCAGCAGCCAGCCTCGTCAGTGTACGACGGCACCTCATAGCCACACCAATTGGCATTCTCCAAGATGCAGCCAGCGGGTTTGACACCTTCATTCTGTGTTTTCTGCGTAGTAGCGGCGCCAGCCTCGAGTTTGGCAACAGCGGGCCCAGGAACAGGATACGGCTTGTTGTCCGGGTTGTAGTAGATGTTAAAGCTGACACTCTCCTCGCCTGCCTTGACATATCCTGGAATCGATACCGTGCTCTCAGGCGTCAAGTTTCCAGAAGACTCGAGGAAGATCTGGGCACAGCCAGTGTAGAACTGCGGGTCACCTTTGGCGGCATTGTGGAGGGCGAGGAGCTCAGGACGTACGAGGTAGTAGCCACCTTGGAGGTTAGAGGGGAGGACAACGGACATGCGGCCGTTGTTGTTGATCATGCGGTCAGTGCACCATTCATCATTAGCTGCATCATAACCGTCGTCCCAGAGCTTGAACCAGCCATCGCCGACGCCTAGATAGAGGACAAGTTAGTCAAATTGAACTAGTTGGGGGGTGGGGGGGTGGAATGGGCCATGGGCCGTACCGGTGTCCTTGATTGCAGAATCCACTTTCTTCAGGTAGACAGCGCAAGGGCCCTTGTGGCCGGGATCGAGAGACGGCTTGCTGTAGTCGTTTGGCCATGAGTGGAATTCAAAGGTCAGGGTGGATCCGTCCTTTACGGGTAGGACACGGGCAACGCCTTCAGTGCCATCGAAACCTGGGACGAGGTTGTCAGCATTATCGGGAGCAGGACAAAACTATAGCGCCATAGCCTAAAGGCTGCATGCGCAGTATTGTACGTAGTATAATACAAAAAAAAAAAAAAAAAAAAAAAAAAAGGAAATAAGCGTGTACACAGGCTGAAGGATAAATGAGGTAAATGATCACAAGAGACAACATACCGCAAGCCATGTCGCTGCTGGCCAGATCCTCAACAGGGAAAGAGGCGTTTGCGGGCGTCTTGTTCATTCGCATAGCGACACCAGGACCCTGCACATTAGTCATTAGATATAATGGTTTCTTTTATGTATAGTGCTAATGCTTACCTGATCGACGCCATCCACATAACAGGTCGTGAATGTCGAATGAGCAAGGGCAGAGCGAGCGGCGGCCAGGGCCAGCAAAATATATTGAGTCTTCATGAAAAGCATCTTAATAGGCGATTGAAAGCTAGAGACTGAGAAATTCGGGGGATCGCTCCTGGATTCTACACGCTCTTGCAAGACTTGTTCAACAAGCCGGTTTGGGAAAGTCTAGGTTGGTGCAAAGCTCGGGATGCACAAGTAAATGAATGTGGCTACAGAGGGTGTAGCGGCCAATGAAGCAGAATGAGCGACTGGCGCTGCAACAGGTGAAGCAATGCACTCTAGTGTTGAGTGATATTCTCAGTTGTAGGCGGAGCAGGTGGAGAATAGCAACAAGCCAAAGACCAGGGCTTAAAGAGTGACGGAATGAGTGTGAAAACGAAAGACAAAAGTTGGTTTGGTCGAGGAGATAGAAGCGCCAGCTTGAGAGAGAGAAGAAAGAGAGCGTGGTGGAGGAGAGTTAAAGAAAAAGAAGAGTGAGGTGAGAAGGACGGAGATGATATGAGCGGATGGTGATCATAGACACGCCATGTCTATGTTTGCAAACGCTGAACCCAGAAGGTCCGACATCCAAGCAAGATTGAGCAAGGCTGTTCCTGGGCAGGTCCTGCGGTGCCTCTCACTAAAATGGGCGATCGAGGAGATTTAGCCAGGAAGAAGAGCGCCACGATTCCCATATGAGGCACAGCGAAGAAACAAAATCAGCCTTAAGCAATCGAGGGCCAATGAGCGATTAGAGACTATCGGGAAAAGGTGAAACGCGGCGGATCGACGCTGCATTCGGGCCCAAGACATTTGGTTTCAAACATGCTAGAACAAAGGAACATCCGTGATCACACATAAACTACCCTGCCGCAATACCACATTACCGCTGCATGCATACAAGCAACCACGGCATCTCCCATATCACAGTCCTTCAGTCATCTACAAACCGCCCAAGTAGGTAGTGGAACCTCGCATCCACACAAAGCCTCGTCCAACTGCCCTTCATTTCTTCTTCGGGCTCAGGAGATGCGCCCCTTGCGCCAAGCACTCCTGAATTTCCTACCCCACTTACAGGACTTGGAGGATGCAGTGGCTCGCCCCTCTGTGACCCGCAGGACGTAGCCGGCGGCTGATCTGCAGGAAAAAGTCCTTCATATCAGAAGTCCAGCTCGGTTCGAAGCAGAGCCTCAGCAACCCGCAGCGCATTTAGATTTTGAGAAATCTAAGCCATGTAAGATAGATATAGCTGAATGTGGCTATCTGATCTATATATATATAATGCGATAAGTCTGCGTCTGAAACGCTTCTTGAACTTTCGTATGCAAATTACCTCTCCTGTTGTTCTCTAGCTGACGTAGGTGATAGGGTTATGGTCGGCAGAGTTATGACGGTTTGGAACATCAAAACTGCGCACAGATGAAATTTGTTAGGAACCGTCATAATTATGCCGACCGTCATAACCCTATCACCTACGTGCCGTTTGCATGTTGCTCCCTAGCTTTGCGTCTTCTCCACTGACTCAAGCTTTGGAAGATTTGCATGAGACCCGAACCTGGTTTACGGGAGCGCGACTCGAGCAGCTTGCGACAGGAAGTCAAAGCGTTGTGGGCTGGCAACGTAATCATCGGCCGTTTAATGGCTGTGCCATGCAAGGCTTTCCGTGCTAAGCGTCGACCGAAGCTGCGAGGGGGAGGTGCGAAAATGACAGCATGTTTAAAGGCCACAGCCGGGTTTTCTTTACCTAAATTTATACAATCAGTTGTTTCTACCACGGCCATCCTCCTAAGTTTCCACTTCGTGCCTGTAGGTTCTTGTATCAGCAGATCGATCTCCCGTTCTCGAAATAGCCAATCAGCGCTTTCCTGCACCAATGGATGTTTGCACGCTTACCAACATCTGTGGTTGGGCACCATGGCAGCAACAACAAACTCGAACCTGAGGCATTCCAGCCCTCACAGCCAATCCAACACTGCACGACCGGCTCATAAGATGTCTCTATCTTATTCATTTCTAGCTAGTAGCCACTATATGGACCCTTCCCACCTGACGTCACAGCGCCAGACAAAAACAAGCCTTGGCAGAAGCCAGAGCATGGCCGCTTCAAGCTAAACCTTAGGAGTGGTCTGGCCTCCAAAGCGCAGCTGTGACATGGGTATCCTGTCATCCCAGCTCGACGCCAGCCTTGTGGCATTGCTCAACTTCGGCATTCGAGTTACCTCCATTTCTTCTGCCTTGCTGCTGTCTTCTCTGTTTGTTAAATAATCACTCTATCTGATTTATATTAGCGTGCCAATCCTGCTTTCTCAGCTACAAATAACTCCAGATGGCCCAATCATGGCAGATGTATTCCTTCACGAATCCCTCGCCTGTACCTCTGCCTACACGACCCGCCGAACCCCTCCCGCCTGCCTACGACCAGTCCACCTACGAAACGCCTGCCTACAGCCAGCCCGCTCACCAGCCCATCTACAATCAGTCCGCTTACGAATCTGCGTCCGATTTTGATTATGAAATCGAGGGTCCTCCTTTCACCTGTGGGATTTGCCTTGACGAGAAGCCACGCTCTGAGTCGTACATTTTCGACTGCGTATCGAGCCATACCTTCTGCCTTGACTGCTCCCGTGAGACTGTGCGGGGCACCTTAGAGGGTAATGGCATTCCCAAGTGTCCCGGAGAGCGCTGCGACCATGAGATCAGCCAACAAGAGGTCAAACAACTGGTCCCCGAACAACTGGAAAAGTACAGCGACCTCCTCCTCAAGCGTTTGTTTACACAGCAGGGCACCTTCCTGGTATGCAAGTGCCGCCATGTCATGGCTGCGCGCTACGATGGGCAGCAGGAACGGTGCGACTGCCCGAAGTGCCACTACGTCTTCTGCTCGCTCTGCAACGAGGACTACCACTACCGCTCCACCTGCCAGGAGCTCGTACAATACCGCAACATTTGGACTGCGTGGCTGAGGCAGGGGAGGAAGGCATACCATCAGACGCAGAATCAGCAGCGGAAGGAGCACGAAAAGCAGACGAAGGAGTACATCGCGGCACAGAAGAAGCACGAGGACGACCGAGCCGCAGCCTTGCAGGCCTTCGAGACGTTGCAGAGGGACGAGCAGTACAAAGCCCAGCGAGCGAAGAGGTGCCCACATTGCAGCCGCGTCGTCGAGAGGATCACGGGTTGCGACCACATGACGTGTGGGCAAGACAAGTATGGAGGGAACGTGCAGAGCGGCTGCGGCAAGGGATTCAGCTGGGGGAGTGCGCTGCCCTATACGGCCGAAGCAGCCAATACTCCCAAGATCGACAATTTCATTCTTCAGGCGCCACAGCAAGCGGCGGACTTCCGCCACGAGTTCGTGCGCTGTGACAACTGCGGCGTTGCTGAGATTGTTGGCCTCCGATTTGAGTGCCTTCATTGTCCTGCCTATGATTTGTGCGCAACGTGTGAGCAGGCTAAAACTAACCATGACCAGCGACATGTGTTCAGAATCTGGAGGAATAATCACGACAACGGCATCCAATGAAAACAGCACCAGCGATGTATAGCAACCTGCACATGTCTATATGACCTTTTAAATGCTTTTGGCGACTGGCTTACTAAATTCTTCATCTTAGCATGAATTCCTGAGCTGTCTCTTTTAGGAGCATTTGCTTTCTTGGAATTGTACCTACTAACGATAAGTTCCATATTTTAAGCGATATTTGCAGGCGCTAGGGAGCATGAAACTTAGCTTGAAAAGTGAAGTGAATGTTAGTGTGTTTTCGTTATTGCCTCTTTAGCAGACTTTCTCTCGTCGTAATTCATGTCAGATCTAGATGGCTCAAGATACAATATACACTCTTTGTTATACTCGAGTGCAACACAATGCTTGTGCCTTGATTGGCAACAGCCACGTTTCTATTTTCAGCCGATTTTCAAACACCCTTTGTTTGGCAATATGGCTAACAATAACTATCGTCTTTTAGCCTTGTGTTCTTTCGTGGAAAAACAAATGGAGAGAGAACTTCAGACGTCCTTTGTTTATCGAGATCATCTGACAAGAATTCCAAGATTGACTCAAGGAAGTCAAGCGAGAAGCAATGCTCAATAACTAGACTTGGTTTACTTTGCCGCTGTTCGAGGTCATTTAGGTATTTCAGCTATTCGTGTATATTTGCTTGCAAGCTAATCACAATATTACAACTTCGTTCTATCCCCACATCTACGGCTGGACCTAGAGGAGATGATATATATGACATAGCAAGAGTATATCAGCACGTGCAATAAAAGATTGAACTAAGTCACGAAAACGGAATTGATACGTTAGGGAAAAGTGACAACGAAGAGACGGAAGAGAGTTGAGTAAAGAAAAATGGATGAAGGGCCTCCAGAAGATGATGGTGGTTTTTCCGTAGCTGCTCTGCTTCATGGCACCGATGGCGGCTGCGTATCAGAGCCCAGTGAGGAAATCCAGTCCCCATCTGCTGCAGAAGATAATTATCCAGGGACGGAATCGGGAGTTTTGCATTATACTATCCGTAATGATGATACTCAAGACGAGCCCCGCGAAGATGATGCCGATATCGATCCTTTGGAGTCCGTACAGGCATACCCGAAGGAAATAGCAGCACACAAAAAGCAAGAAAGCAAAGAGAGAAATGAAGAAGAGAATTCGAGCCCTTCTAGCCTTGATACACCAGATCCAAATCCACCACCGACACAAGCAAGCATCACTCCAAATCCCCAACCGCCAGGTTCGGAGCAAGAGCGAGAGCAAGAGCAAAAGCCAGGACAAGGGTCAAAGCAAGAGAAAGAAATTACAGAGGACTTGCAGAGTCTACCGTCCCCGACAGCGCCGGGTCTAGGGCTAGCCATGGGTATTACGTCGTGCTGGTCCGATTCTAGCTCCGACTCCGACTCGAATAAAGCCGATGAAGAAGAGGATGACCTTCCACCGTACCATGTGCCCTCGCCCGAGGAAATACGGATGGCGCTCGTGCGTAAAGGGCACGATATGAGGCTAATGGAAGCATCGCACCCCTTTTTTATTACGCCCTATGTGGCGGCAAAGCTGGTGCCCAATTTCAGAAAGATCGCGGGTTTGGAGCGTGGAGAGAAGCCGACTGCGAGATCCGCAAAACATGTCGGGGGGCCGCGCCATAGTCTTCTGAACCCAAGCGGAGCCGCTGAGAGACTATCGGAAAAGGAAAAGAAGGCAAAGATCAATGACGAATCTGATTATGAATGGCCTCAGCCGTTGCATACCCATCGTACAGATAAAGGTGATTCATCTGAGAGCGAGGACCCAATTGACCAGTCGCAATTCGACGGATTCGACGAGGCTTTCGAGATTGGTGAATCTTCAAACGATGCGGGAAATATTCTTTCATTTGAGCGCAGCTACCGAGTTACTTTGAGGGAGCAAGAGACGCCATTCAGCCTCTTCCCGGACCCTCACGAGCCACTAATACCTCCCATACGTCATGCCGGAACTGGTAACAATCTCGAAGCGCTCCGCGACAATTTCTTCAGGGCAAATCCCATCTATCTGAACGGCATGACCAACAAAGTGCTCCAAAATGCTAGCCCGCTAACGCGGAGTGTGATTTTGCATTGGTATACGAAGGTTGGAAGGAGAAACGAAACACTGCGTCAGATGGAGGAGAAGCTTCGGAACACGCACAGTCAGAGACAATCCAGTAAGAGTAAGATCAATGTGCTAGAAACCCAGATACGGCAATTGAGTGACGAAATTGAACGGCTGGAAGACGAGAAGCACGCAACGGCAAAGAAACCTGAGGATGCGGGGGCTACTCAAGTAAAATTAAAAGAACTTGAGCAGCAAGTTGAGAATAGTGACAAGCTGCTAGCGTCTGCCAAACAGGAATATGACAATTCAGTAAACGTATTATGGAAAGAGAAAGACGAAATCCAAGCAGCCCTCAACCAGTCTCGATCGGATTCAGACGTATTAGTCGAGCAAATTCAGAATTTGCTCGAGCTAGTGGAGTTAGCCAGGAACGAGGATCAAGAAGCACTATCGGCACTCCGAGAGTATAATGAGCAGCTACAAGACGATCTCAATGCTGCTATCAAAAAACAAGACGTATTGCAAAAAGATACCATCATCAATCAGTCACAGCAAGTACTTTTCGAGACGCAAGCTAACAACATCCACTACCTTGAGCAGGAGCTCAACAGAGTACTCCAAATCCGAAACCAGACCATGGATCGGAACAAGGAGCTGGAGGAAGAGAATCAGATCCTAAACCAAGAACTGGTGAATGCTAAGGGATGGCTTGAGAGAAACGAGAGAATGACCATCGGGCTATTGGGCCAGTTAGATGCACATAAAGCAGCCCTGGAAACTTCCAATAATGCAAATAAAGTGTTGACAAAGGACCTCGAAAAAAGCCATCAACTTACCAATGAAACCGAAAAGTCACTCCTTTCAAGGATCCAAGAGCTAGAAAAAGATATTGATAATGGATCTCCAAAAGAGGAAAAACATGATGAGGTTCATTATATCGAACTCGAAAAGCAGAATCTGCAACTCAGAATGGAGGCGGCGGTTATTGAAGAAAATCTCGCAACCGCTGAGCAGAACAATCGGTATTTTGCCGACGATGTCTGGGCGCTCAAGAAAACAGGTGGTCCCGTTTTTGGCTTGCTTCCTCTACACAACTCACGAGAAGGTGTCCCAAGGCTCATAAAGCCCCGTTACGCATGTAAGTACGCGACCCAGAAGCGAAATGATAAGCTAGAAAGGTTGCGCGAAAAGCAAATGCGAATCCTTCAAGAAGAGATGGATAGGAACAAGGCCATCCAGGTTGCGCGTGAGGAAGAATTATTCATCATGTTCGGATGGGACCCACAAATTCCACCAAACGCCGAAAAGTATAAACATGAGTGGAAGAAAACTGCGGAGCAGAGATGGGGCGTGACTGCCTCATGAAAGTCGGTATCCCTTCCCACGTTGACGTCCACAGCTTGGCGCCAAGCTGTGGACGTCAACGTGGGAAGGGATAGCGGCAAGCGGCAGTTGATCCTCGAGGGGAAACGATAAGGTAAGTGCCAAATTTCAACGAATTGCGCGAACAGCCTGTGGTTTGCATATCCATAGATATTATTTTGAAGCATTGCCACCTGGACTCCTACTAGAAAACCCTCGACTTTGCGAAAGGGGGTGAAATCACTGAGAGTTAAACCCGGATGACGTTGGGATCAATTTATTATGCTCTCGTGGATTCGCCCCCCAGCACGCCCTCTCTCTCTCTTGCCAGTTAGCTTAACTGGGCCTCTGTCGCGATACCATTCGATAGTTTCTAGGCTTGGGTAGCGGCTTTTTCCTTCCTTCAGCTTGAAGTTATGTTGTCAAGGAAAGATTGAGATGAACCTACCCGCATTTTTTTAACAAGATTTCTCTCGTGGCTTCACGTAGAGAGTATAGCGTGGAATCGCCTTCACAATATTATGTTGCAATGTATAGATGGAACCATATTAATCTTAGGAGGGTGGATATAATTGAGCTGTATCTGCAAAAATACAAGGGCTTTCTATTGGACGGCCGAAGATGTGCTTGGCATTTTCTTCCCGAAGAGCAAGGCTCGGTAGCAAAAGGATCGGGAGCCCTCCACAAACTCCATGACCCAATAATCAACACAGCTATTCTTGCTAACCGTCGATTTCAACAGGCACGATGGACGCCTTCTCGGCTAGCTAGTGGAATTCCGCCAAAGGAGATGGATAGAACCTTTTGCGAGCCGAGGGAGAAAGAGTAAGTATCTCCTATGAAACCTCCTTTCGTGGCGCTTGGGATGAATTATTACGCCTATATCAAGCGAACTTCCGCAATGTCGTCCTTTGGAGAAATCGATCTTTTTACGCCTATCCTTGCCCAAGCCGTTGGTTTTATAGGCTTTGGACTCTACTCGACTATCTTCTGGCGTATGCCCTGGCGCTCCCAATCCACTATCTCTCCGCGGATTCCTCTTGCCCTTCGTAATAACGATACAACCTTTATCCTTGGTGCTGCCTATACGGCGCTAGATCTCGCCTATTTAAGAACCTTATGTTCCAATCTCGGAAAACCAAATGTTGCACGCTAGCGTACCCGTGTGATTGTTCATATCTGTGCTATTTTTGGGCAGGCTTTTGGTGGCTAGGAGGGAGGGATTTAGTTAAGAGGGATACTGGGAGCGTGTCGGACTAGGAACATTTGATTTCTTAGGAGCATCGTGGATAGGAGCAGTGCTAGGGAGGTGAGATGGGAGGGTAGATTGATAAACAATTGGATGCTACTTGTCCTGAGAACAGTCACTTGCTGTTAAATTTCAAATACGGAGTGTGTGATCATCGGAAGATGTATTGATCGTTAAATTGATGAAAACGCGTATAGAGTTGTATGTATGAAATCAATCTATGCTGGTTTGCATAACTAACCACAGATCCTATCCACAACGTCGAAATGAATGTCTTACTGTACCGTTGGACCTCCATATAACATCAACTATTCCTTAACAATACCGCTCTTTCACTAGAGCCCTTGCGCCAAAACTTTCTGCTTTCATTCTGAAGACGGAAGTAAACCTACTGTAATAGGTCCTGAGGATTTAACACGCCTCTCTTTAGCAACAACGACAAAGCCGGCAACGGGTCAGAGAAAATCTTTGCTGAAGACAGCTTAATCCCGTCTGGCCCTGACGCATCCTTCACATACTCGAATCGGAACGCCGATGGCATAACAGCATCCCACTCCTTGCCCGACTTACTCTTAACCTTCTTTTCGCCCGGTCCTGCATTCCCTGGCAAAATTACATACACATCGGCTTGTCCGATCATCTCCCAGCCAAATTCAGTCTCGCCTGTAAAAGTTAGTCTTTGGGGCATTTAGGTCCTTCTATATCCTTACAGCACATGAGTGCTTGAGGTTCATGGCAATGCGCCAAGAATTGATTGTAGATCTGCTTTTCAGCCTCCCAGGCAGGGTCGGCACCCTGGATGATGGTGCCATCGGACTTTTGGAGTACGAAGTCGGCCACGCGATATTTGGTGGAGAGCATGTCAAAATTCTTGGCATCGACAACATTGACGGTGTAGTCCTCCATCCATTTCATGGCGGGATGCGCGCGGGTTTCGTCAGACCAGCCGCCATTGTAGACGAAGGTTGGTTTGGTGGTATATGGCATTGCGTGAAGTTTTGAAGGGGTGTGAGCCGAAAAGTCTCCTAATAATTGACTTGAAAAAGGTGATACCCAACCTGTGCGGTTGATCAAGGAGTAATTGCGGGGACAATGGGATTTATAGAATTCTCAAAACAAGCCAGCTGAGCCGAAGCTACTACCCAAGGCGGAATAGAAGATCTCTGAGGCATAGCTTTTGTACTCGAGGCGTGGCGTACGTACTTCAAGCTGAGTTTTCAGCCGGACGCAAACTTTCGTTTACAACGCTTTCCCGATCAACAATAAACGTGTGCTACGCTGCTGACAGCCCTTCTAAAACTAGATACACCAGGGCCAATCGGACCCTCGGGAAGTATAGCTCGAAATAAAGGATTGGCGGCTGCACTCTAGACCACTCTCGAGTCATCCCACATAGCCACTACTGCCCAATGAGAATGGCCGTATATCATCATCACAACAGTTTAAAAGCAATGCTACATGTCATATGCTTAGATTGGGTAGCTCGACCCCGGAATTCTGCCCGATAGTGGATTCCTAGCGAATAGCGACCCCTAGTTTTTTGATACCCCGCTACCCCGCTATCCGCCTTTCGCTAGTTTCACCAACACTCGAGACGTGAATTGGCAAGCTGAGAGTTGAGCTGAGCCTCCCTACGGTCACAGGGAGGCTCATTTTGTAGGTAGATTTTAATGTATCGTGAGCTGATTTTAGTATTGATTTGGGGTTACATTTAATGTAATCTGCGGTGTGCTATTTTAAGACTTTTAATGCATTTAAAATTGATATTATATATCTCTTATGCTAAAAACCTACGTATTTTGCATCTATATTATATATATGCGTATGGACAAATGAAATATACTTTCTGCTACGAAAGCTACTGTGCTATAAGTTCTATCTGCTCCACTTACTCTATCTTATGCGCGTTCCTGCCTCTACCGTTGTTTCTGCCTCAGTCGTTTTCTTTGACTTTACCCATGCATCTGCTTCTGCCTCTGCCTTTGCCTCTCTGTTTGCCTTTCCTTTGTACAGCCTTATTTACGTTATGGTTCTATTACTCTATTAGTTATAGGCTCTCGAAATAGCAATAAAGAGATAAAGAGGGAAAGGGGAGGGGAGGGGAGAGGGAGAAGGGAAGGGTAGGAGAGATAGATGGAGAGACAGAGGTGTAGATAATATATAGAGTAGCTTACCACTGCAGCTTGGAGATATTAGTTCACTTTATATATCTCTATTTTTATATAGTAAAGGACTATTTAAACACTTTTTTTCTGACCGAGTAAACGCCTCCATTCTAATTAGGCGTATAGGCTAATCTTGCCTTTAAGAAGGTGCTTAAATAGTCCTTTTTACGTAAAAAGGACTACTATAGTCAACTCTGTGCTCTTATGGAGAGAGGCAGAGAGGCAGAGGCAGAGGCGTACAAGGGCAAGGTAATGAGATGGTGACAGAGTGGTGACGGAGTGGGCGGCCTCAAGACGAGGTAGTAGATATATGGTAGGCTAATTTAGTATTTCTACCGTATTATGTATTTACATGTAAATGTTGGGTAGAGCTAATATACTACCTAATTAGGGCCACTAAAGTCCTCGAAAAGGGCTACCAAAGCTCTAAAAAATTACTAATTAATGGTTGAAATCTACACATCAGTTTGGCCTTAAGATTTAAGCTTTACGAGCTCCAAAAAGGTTCTCAAATAGCACCTCAATGGGCTCTCGGAGCACCCCACGTGCCCTTAGGGTATTCAGGGCTCAGAAGTAAGGTGCATGTGTTTATACGCTATTTGAAATAGTCAATGTCAGTGTGGTTGTGAATTAGGGTAATACGGACTTATTCTGATACCACTCCTTGAGTTAACAAGCTAAGGCGTGCTTTTGGATGAGGAGTGGGACATGGAGCTGCATACTGTATAGCTGCAGCTCATGTAAGACTTTAAGCTGCCGTGCTTGTAACAGCGGAATAAATCAGCGCTGAGCATACACCAAGATTTCAGTTTGAACGGAATTCTCCGCTGAGAAATGTATTAATAAGTTTGTAGTACACTAGGAAAGCGAAGAGCAATTTTCCCTAGAAGTAACAGCAATGCCATCTTTTTTAATCCGCCTCCAATGACTCATACTAGGCATAGAGTCATTCATCGAACCCATCCTGATGCCTTCCGGACCAGTACGGTTTTAATGAGAGACAAAAAAGCCGCCAAACCATGTGACCAACCAAAAGAAGTAATATTTACAACCAAACTTTTCGATTCAGTCCGAACTCTGCGCTCCAATAGGCTTAATATAAAAACAGCGGGACTAAGAAGCATTTGCTAGCCAAGAGGGTCCAGTATACTAGTCTCCGACTTTCGATAGCGCTCCGTGTATTAGGAATTGCACGGACGACTTGAGTGGTAAATGCGGGAATAATGGTGCCAACCCACTGGCAGATGGAAATCGTTGTTGAGTTAATTGTGGAAGGATGCGTCACTATCGGACCTAGCAGCCATCTCGGGAAGAGAGTCATGGCTAGTGCCATAGGGATATTCAGAACAACATCTATAACAATTTCGTTAAAAAAGGTAACTGCTCTATATATAAAATAAGTCGCGTCGCTTAATAAAGTCTAGAGAAGTCCCTTAGACCATAGAAATAACTTTTTGATAAAAAAGGTTAGCGATATCCGCTTGCGGATATACGTATGTCCGCTAATTGATTCTACGGTCTGAGGTTGCTGGCATACGTCCTTCTTTGTTTTCCTCCGTTCTACAACAGGCATTGATGCTCGTGTGGGGTTCCTGGGGTCAAATGCAACCATTGAAAGTCCTGGGATCGTCCTCCCATTAGCTACAGGCCCGTGTTCTGGTATTCGTCTTCTCCGCTTCGCTTAACAATTAGTATTGCAACTGTGCCATGACCAAGGGTGGAGGCCAGCATAGATTGCATCATCCTTGAGTCTATGTACGGCTGTTCTGCCCCAGATCATTATGAGCTATCGAATATATCTGTGCTGTTCCGCCTCCCTCGCTCTAATGTGGCTTGTGCATTACCTCTCTTTTTTTTTTAATATTCCTTCCTTCCATCCCGCACTCATGGCTCGGTGGAATATCCAAGCCTTTTTGACGGCATCGACGACATCTATTGCATGCTGTCAGCAGAAAATTCTTGATCTGAGTGCAATTGATTGGACTGTATCGAACTCGAACTTGAGTATATCGGTGCCCGGTCAGCTGCCCTCACAGGCACATCTGGATCTATACGCAGCTCACGTTATTGGTGATCCTTACTATGGCTTGAACGACTTTAACCTTCGATGGATTGCGGACTCTAATTGGACTTATACTTCGGGACCTCTGATTGACTTGTTAGTAAGCATACTCATTGGAAATCTTCAAATTACCTAAATTTCTATCGTAGGGCTAATTCGGGTTCAACGTGGCTATTATTTAATGGCCTCGATACTTTTACGAGCATTGAACTCTGCGGAAAGCACGTAGCATCTACGAATAATCAATTCAGGCAGTATTTCTTTGAGGTCTCAAGCATTCTGAACAGCTGTACTGTTAGCCCAGTCCTCAGCATCAATTTCGGCAGCGCTCCCCAAATAGCAAATGAAATTGCTGCGGAACCAGGTCAAGAAAGTAAGTCGATAAAATGGTGAACCTCCGTTCGCGCTAACAGGTTCTCCCCAGCATGGCCAACGTGAGTACTTAACACTAGTCCAGCAGATACTTTAGGACTGGAACGGTTGACGAGAGAATCACAGTGGTGTAGAAGGACTGTTCGAATTTCCTAACCGTCAATTCATCCGAAAGGAGCAGAGTGACTTTGGATGGGATTGGGGTCCTGCATTTGCTCCAGCTGGACCTTGGCAGCCGGCATACGTGATACAATTAAGAGCTGCGGACATCTATGTCCGGAATTCTCTCGTTGACATATACCGCGAAGGACAGCTTAACAATCTTCCCCCCGATCAAACCAAGAATTGGATTCTTAACGCGAGTCTTGATTGTCTCGGTAGCCTACCCTCAAATGCTGCTTTGAATTACCGTCTTTTGGATAAAACGAATTCCACCATCCTTAGTGGGCCTCTAGCAAATATCACTTCCAATAACACTACCATTACCGGCAGCGTTATCATTCCGGATGGTGCTGTTGACCTTTGGTGGCCCAATGGTATGGGGTCACAGACACTTTATCACTTAACCATCGAAGTAGTGGACAGTAGCGCAAGCACGATCGCCTCTGTCAATAAGCGTGTAGGTTTCAGGACTATCGTTCTTAACGAAGGGGTCATTACACAGGAACAGCTCGATCAAGGCATTGCACCTGGAAATAACTGGCATTTCGAGATTAATGGGCATGAATTCTATGCAAAAGGCTCAAGTATATATCCGAGATATTCGGAAGGTTGCTTGAAGTTAACATGGCCTAGATTTTATCCCTCCAGACGCGTTTTGGCCCACGGTCACGGAGTCACGTATTCGACAGCTCTTTGACTCCGTCACAGCAGGAAATCAGAATATGCTCCGAGTCTGGGCTTCCGGAGCATACTCGCCAGACTTCATGTACGATCTTGCGGATGGTATGTACTCCTTGCATCTCAAGAACGGACAATTCTAACTGCCGGCCAGAGATGGGCATTCTGCTTTGGAGCGAGTTTGAGTTTGGCGATGCACTGTATCCAGTAGACCCAGAATTTCTGGAAAATGTACGGGAAGAGGTAAATTATCAAGTCCGAAGGATCAACCATCACCGTAAGATGAATATTGTCTCCGGCTTTTATACTTCGCTAACATTTCCAGCTTCCCTCGCCTATTGGGCGGGCGGCAATGAACTGGAGAACCTGGAGCTGAGCCTTGTGAGGGCTGTAGCACCCGACCAACTAGATCGATACACTGCGGAATACGAAAAACTCTTTCTTCAAACCATAGTACCTGTATTATTCGGCAATTCTAGAAGTATATCTTATTCACCAAGCAGCACCAGCAATGGATATCTAGCGCTGAATTTCTCTTGGCCTATTCCGATTGTCGAACGGTACCAAAATCTGACGCCTGGATCATTGTATGGAGAAACTGGTGAGTTACTTGAAAGAGCACCTTTTAGCTCTAAGAGAACTTTACGGCCATATCAGTCCAGGTAAAGAAACCTCAAAGAGGCGCTAATGACTTATGTTAGACTATTACAATTATGATTCAGCTTCTGCCTTCGACTTCGGTTCATACCCAGTTGGCCGGTTCGCAAACGAATTTGGCTACCATTCTATGCCTTCACTTCAAAGCTGGCAGCAAGCTGTAGCACCCTCGGACTTGCATTTCAATTCATCCGTTATCCAATTGAGAAATCACCATTACCCACCTGGTGGTCTTAATACAACAAACTTCTCTAATACAACTAAAGGAATGGGCGAGATGACTTTAGCGGCGCAGCGTTGGTATCCAGTGCCCGACAAGACTGATCCCATTGCCAACTTCTCCGCTTGGTGCCATACAACTCAGATCTTCCAAGCAGATTTCTACAGCTCCCAAATTCAGTACTACCGGCGAGGAAGCGGGATGCGGGAACGACAGCTAGGGTCGCTCTACTGGCAATTGGAAGATATTTGGCAAGCGCCGACCTGGGCTGGTATTGAATACGACGGGCGGTGGAAGGTTCTTCATGTAAGCGACTGCCAGCAGTGTTTAATTATATCAATTAACACCTTTTCAGTATGTAGCTAAGGATATCTACCAGCCCGTGATTATCTCACCCTTTCTAGACGTCACAACGCACAATTTTGAGGTCTACGTAACATCTGATCTGTGGTCCCCAGCCACTGGTTCAGCAAATTTCACTTGGTACGACTGGTCTGGAAATCGGCTTAATATCAGTGCGCCTACCTTCGCTCTCGTAACGGTCGGCGCGCTAAATACAACCCGCGTGTTGCAAACGAACACATATGATGTCCTCTCCGGCTACGATCCCGCCAATGTAATCCTGGTTATGGACGTGTCCGTTAAAGGCCAAATGCCCAACTCGAATACAACTCAGACCTTTACGCACACCAATTGGTTTCACACCGCACCCCTGTCGCAGGCACGTTTGGTAGACCCCGGATTAAGTGTCAGCTACTCCAAAGAAACCTCAAAATTTACTGTAAAGGCGAGTAAAGGTATTGCGGCTTGGGTTTGGCTGGATTATCCCGCCGGGGCGGTGTTGAATTTCGACTCAAATACGTTTTGGCTTTTGCCGGGCCAGGAGAAGGAAGTTGGATTTATAGTGAAGAATGACACAACGGGTGGGAAATGGGTGAATGGGGTGACAGTACGAAGTTTGTGGGATAATATGGTTCCTTGAATGCAATCGGGGGAGCCGGCTCGTTCCAGCGGTTCCCTTCCTCGTAGTAGGACCACGGACGCGAATCATAGAATATTCGGCTGTATATCATAGCTGCAATGAAGAGGATCCAGATGATAGAAACTAGGACGGTGATAGGAATCATTAGGGTCGGACCGCATTGAAAGATGCGCATTTTTAAAGTTTAGGATGGGGTGTAAAACTCTCTTAGTGCTGTTAATTCTTTGGAATGTGGATTGAAGGCGCCTAATTGATTATATAAGAGTAAATATCAAAGGAATAAGGGTTTGGTGATCAGAGAGAGCTCCCGTACTTGAACTGGCTTTCTGCAATCGCACCGCAGCAACTCCATATTGTTTCAAGACATCAACGAAGATCGCAGTTCGTATGTTCGAATGACGTAGTTGGCGTTCCGTTGCCTTAGTGCCAAGCTCGTGAATCCATTGGACATGGCAGCCTGCCAAAGCCATCAAGGCAGGTTCAAACCAGCGTGGAGTACTGATTGTGTGATTACCCAAATTGCATCGACCGCCAATTAAGGGGTTGAAGGCACTTTGGGACAATTGCTGTAGGTTCACTCCCTTTTTCGGAGTAGGGAGAGGGGAAAAAAAAAGGCCGCCACTAATCATACCCCCTAAATGATATACGTACACCCCTGCCTTATTTAGTTTAGATGCTTCCTTATAAGTTCTACGACCGCAATACCACGATTAAGTCTTAAGTACAAGTAGTAGAGTCTAAATTAGATTTAGAACGCTAAAAGAGCGATTAATTAGATTACGTAGTGCTTTATAAGGCGTCGCGCGAACTAATTTAGGTGCTACTACCTCTGCTTAATATCTATAAGCTACCTCCGCGCCTACGCGCGCCTACAGCCGGTAGGAGTCTAGCTGGTATTTCAATTAAATACTGTTGGTAGGGGGGTACCTGGGCAGTCTCTTTGAGCTCAGCAACGTGCACGTGATAGGTCACGTGACAACGCGTGGGCCATTTTGTAGATATCTTCTCAAGGCTATCGAGCCCCTTAGATTCTTCCTCATAGAGCATTAATGTATCATTTCCAACAGCCTGCTCAGGGTCTGACAAATACTAAGGGCTCTCTACGAGTAAATCTATTAATGTAATTAGTAATTATAGAGCTAGTTACAGAGCTAAGTTCTAACTTAATGAGGAAGCGTCCAAACCAAATGAGGTAGGGGTGTATGATTAGTGGCGGCTAAAAAAAAGACAAAAAAGAAGATTTGTGTCAGTTGATAAATCTGACCGCAACATCCATCCCGACCTTAGAAAGAGTATTCCAGCGCCGCCATCCAATGGTGAGATCGCGTCTGCAGAATTGCTTCCCTCAACAATAGATCTCATTGCTTAGGCCTGACCAGCATCGTGTGTTACCAGCACGAGTGGAACGAGCACCACTGGATTCGTACCGGGCTCTCGCTAAAGTATGGAAAGGGATAAACATTGCGGATTTTGATACACCTTCCGACCTTAGACCCATTACAGGTGCCGTCAGGAAAAATTATTTATAATATATACTCGTAGCAGCTAACCAAGCCAAACATTCAATTTTGCCTTCCCCTAGTTTGACAATGGAGCGAAATCTGTGGCATGTGTATTTATCAGCCACTATTCATACAATTGAAACGTGCGAAACTATTGTACAATGCCGTAAACCCAGATCGCGCCAGAACTCATAATATGCAATCGTGTGTGTATCCGTAGATAGCCATCCCCCAAATAAAAAGCATCAACACCTTCCCGCCTGCCTTGAAGCCTCGTCTGGCTCGCCTCTATCACACTAAGATACCCATTCAGAACGTGGACCCAAGATACGTATGCTATGCACATCATTATAAGAAGTATTCACCACGCGTGCCTCGACCTGCCGGTACTGCTCGGCGATGGTCTGGCACAGCGCTGAATATAGTAAATTTCGGATTAAGATCCTCTTGCAGACTCATAATCGAAGCTACATTCCCACAGCGGTAGCAGTAGTTGGGTGCTGACCACACTGTAACAACATCCTTGTCTTTGAAGTGATACTGTTGGCCTGATTAGGGGGATTCTTCAAAGCGAAGTTGTGCGAACGACTTGCCTTGTATCCTTCGTTCACAAGCTGATGAGCTCGCGCAATTAGCTGAAGGCCGTTTACATGGTTAAACTACGTGAGATCTGATTAGCTCGGAAAGCATTAAATATAGTGTAAACCACTCACTTCCGAAGATACCTTGTCCCCGAATAGCCAACCAGCACCTCGCGGTGACACCGCCCAAGTATCAACGTCCTCCGGATCACTCCAAACAAGGTCACAGAATGCGCCTTCATGAGGTATCTCTTGCGCTCTTGCGACCACCCGTATCTGATCCAATGTCCTAATTTCAGGGCTTAACCCGCCATGTACGCAGAGTACCTTGCCGTCCACAATAGCAGCTAGCGCCAAAAAGTCGAAGACTTGACAACAAGCCTTCCATACTGACGCATTGCCATATTTAGTCTGGCATTCTTCATAAAACCCATAAACCTGGGTAATCTGTCGTGATTCATGATTGCCACGAACTAGTGTAACGCGGTCGGGATATCTGAGGGCAATCAGCTCTGAGCAGGATGCTACTATGCATCAAAATAGTCTCTTAACTCACTTAGCTTTCAGACACATTAAAAGCGTAAATGTCTCCAAACTAAAATAACCCCGATCTACGAAGTCCCCAAGAAAGACGTAATTTTGCTGACCATTGCCCCCTGATCCAGACAAGTTTCGCCTACTACCCATATCCGATTCATCGTCTGTGCTCCGCCTGCCCGTGATACTTCGGCTCCGGCCTCGCTCTTCCTCTTCCTCCTCTTCGCCCTCTTCCTCGCCCTCATTTGGACTGCTTGGCCCAGTGTAATTACTATCCGCCTGGAATCTCCTCTTCATCTTCCGCTTTGCTTTCGGGTCTGTAATCTGTGTAGGTGGTTCAATGTCTGCAGCACTGATAGTCTTTGTTGGTACAGTCGGTGGAGCGACGTGCGTATCATTGGGCATCCCGCCCGCGACCCTGAAGAGCTCAAGGAGATCATAAAATTGGCCATGGATGTCACCGCACACTGTGACAGGCGTCCGCACAGGCTGTATGTTCGATTCTGTGGGTGGGTTTTGTTAGAATTGCTATGTGGAGAACATCGGGTAGCAAACGCGGTGGAGGGGGGTAACAGTCTAGATGAGCTGCGGAGAACCGAATACCGCCTTGTGCTCACTATCAGAACAAGTACATCATGAAAGACTTACCTTCCATTAAACACTCCTTTACGATTTCACACAATCGCTTCATGTCTGCCTCCGGCAGGTATTTGCATTGTTTTGCCGCTTCAAGCCACTCGTCTGGACCAGCGCCTTTGGACAATCGCGCTGGCCCCGGTTGGGGGACATCACTGTCCTTTGGCATGGTCACAGATGGAGCTTAACTAGATATCGGATTCTGGAAACGTTGAAGGTCCGTTTCTATTTTCGTGGCAAACGCAAGTGCTTAGCAATAGGTGTCTGTCTTGTGAATGTGAGTACAAAGATGGGCGAAGTTGCGAAACTTTTTAGTAACATCTGTCGCATAGCAGGTGAATGGCTGAAGGCAAGTAGCGACAAGTGAGTTCAATCAGTGTAGCAGTGGGCTTGCGGGCGCATGAAGTATATTCCAGGACCCCAGCACATGAGGTGTTGGCAGCACATTTCTCCACCCGCCGCTCAATCAAGCGAAGGCGGTAAACAGCAACATCAATAGTATGTCCACGGTTCGATTTGTATGGCTGAATCAGCCGCTGAGTCACGATTTGGCAGGCAGGAGGCCCGTGCGCTCAGCGCCATGTGGATGTTACCCCATATCCACAGTCGATCTTCGATCGCCAGCAACGCCGCAGCAACGTCGCGCTTTTAATACCCGTTAAGTGGTATACGTAGAGCTGTCTAAGGGCTCTCTGCTCGCACTAGGATGGCAAGAATTGGCTATGGGTTAATAGAGATATTTGCGTTTTAGATTAGGCGCCGCTATTATATAAGTACCCTACTAAACTTATACTATACTAAAATAAGTCCCTAAGGGGCTATAGATAAAGGCTTTAAGAGGACTCCTTAGAAGTTAGATATATATACTATTTTAAAGCTTTTTTACCCGCTTAAAGCCGTTTATAAAGCTAATTTAGCAAGTACTATATCCGCTTCTACTATTAATTAACCTACTATATAGCCGCTTCCTTGCTAACCCTTTAGGCCTACATAATCCGCTTAATCTCCTTAATAACCTTAAGCTATAGGGAGTACTATTAGAGCTTATTCTATTAGCTAGCCTACTATCTACTACCCTATTTAGAATCTAGCGCTACTATAAAAGGATTACCTCTAAGCCCTTTAGTCTATTTACGCTAAAGGGCCTATATAGACTTTATTATATAGCATATATAATATATAGGCGGCTACTTAGGCTTAGGCCCTTGCTATAGCTATAGCTATAGCTATAGCTATAGCGGCGCCAGCGAAGGGGAAGTTATAGCGCTTATCTAGGCTAATGTATTTTAGCTTAATTCCGTAATAAATAAAGGCGCCGGTGGACGTGCTATTGGTAGATATACTATTAATAGGTATACTATTAGACGTAAATATATAGATACTAAAGGGACCTTAAGCTAAAAGGTAAGGCTACTAGATATAAGCAATTAAAGCTATAAAGACTACGCCTACTAGGACTTAGCTATACGGTTAAATAACGCTTATAGCTTACATACTTAGGCGTTTATAGTCTTTAGGCGGTCTATAATAGCTAGTACGGCCTAGTAGAGTATTAATAGCTAGCTAGGGCCTTCTTCCTCCTGCTATAGGTAGGCTTTAACCTTCTATATAAAGGGTAGATAGGCCTTATACTAAAAGACTAGGTAGTTTTATATAGGGCTACTTAGGAATATTTTATAGAGGACTATTAAGTTTTATAGGATAACCTCTTAGAGATAAAATAGGAGGTTTATAGCGCTTATAGCCGCGAGGTCATTAACCTAGCTAACTTAAGGGCTAAACTAACCCTTCTAGATGTCTAGCTCTGGCTAAATCGTTAATAGTAGTATATTAGGGGGGGCGACGCTTGCCCTATAAATCTTAAAGCAGCCTATCTACGGTAAATAGCTGGCTATTATCTATATAAACTCCTATAGTAGTAAGTTTAAGTAGTAGCTAACTATCTACTTCTAGTTTTACCTACTAGTACGTCTAATTTAGTCTTTATTAACCCCTTTTAGCTCTACTATTTTAACGCTAGCGCTTTACCTAATATAGGTCTTTTTCTATAAAAAGACGCTAATAGCTTAGAATGCCTTAGTAACCTACTCCCGCTATAAGTTATATAAAAAGGCCGTCTTATAGTCCCTAGCGCTGCTCTTAATTAGGTGGATATTATACTATATTAACTACTTACTAAAGTCTAGAAATGGCTTGTTACTAAGGTCTTAGTAGTATAGAAGGTAGAAAGCTAGCCCGCTAAGTATATAGATAAGCGGCTTCTTATTATATAGAGCTTTAATAGTCTTAAGACGGCTATATTAGTTCTGCTTACTAGCGTATATAGTAAATATTAGGGGTATATAGCGCGTAGGACCTTCCCCCTTAAACTTAAAGGTAAATAGGTCTAAGATCTTAGCGGAGCGCCTATTGCTGCTATAGGTAAGCATATAATGGCCTAGTAGGATATCTATAAGTATATAGAGGTAGTATTTTAGTAAGGAGTCTCCGTAGGCCTATAGCTCGCAGTAAATACTTTTAAACTTATCCTCTATATATCCATTAAGTAGTATATCCTTACCCTTATCTATAAACTGCTTCTTTTCCTACTACGCGTCCCTCTATTATAGAACCTTTAGGTAATCTCTAATATTATCCTCCTATAGGGACTAGTGGCTATTTATCCCTATACCCTTCTATATCTAGTAGAGGTCTATTAAGGTAGTAATATAGCTATAAACTAAGCGCTAGGAGAGCCGCGTTTTATCCTAGGGCATATTATTACTAGCCTTATAGCTTTTTGCTTTTAGTAGCTGGCCTATAACCTCCTTAATAAGGAAAAGAAGTAGCTTCTCTTTTATAATAGTATTGCCATTATAGTATTACTTCCGCTTATAAAAGGCCTAAGAAGATACGCGTTAGTTATAAGTATACTACTTTATAAAGCACCTACCTACTTACCTTAAACTCTTTTTACTTTAGCTTATAATTTAAAAATATATTTTTAGGTCTCTTAAAATATATAAGGGTAAAAATACTCTACGCGTTAGCGCGTAGTTTAGTATTATTTATAATGTTAATCTTTACGCGACTAATTAATAGTATTTTTAAGATATATAGGACGCTGCTAGAGAAGCTGCGCCCTAAGGGGGGGTTCCTATTTTCCTATATACGCAGATATAGACTAGGGAGGAGAGGTAAAGAAAGTATACCTACTAAATAAGTAATTTTACCGTATAAGGTAAATAAACGGGCGTATAGCTGGGCCAATAGGCTAATAGTACGCGCGTATTAGTGACTTAATTAGTAGGGGTAAAGATATTTAAAGATATTTACGGCTTAACTATAGGCTCGGCTATAGATATCCGCGAATATTAATAGGGGTTGTATATATTATGTGCGGCTTAGCAACTAAGTAGGCGCTTAGCTAAGCTATAAATACTAATAGTATGTCTATGGTTCAATTTATATAGCTAAATCAGCCGCTAAGTTATAATTTGGCAGGTAGGAGGCCTATACGCTTAGCGCTATATAGATATTACCCCATATCTATAGTTAATCTTTAATTGCTAGTAATGCCGTGGTAATATTACGCTCTTAATACCTATTAAGCGGTATACGTAGAGCTATCTAAGGGCTCTCTACTTATACTAGGATAGTAAAAATTAGCTATAGGTTAATAGAGATATTTACATTTTAGATTAGGCGCCGCTATTATATAAATACCCTACTAAACTTATACTATACTAAAATAAGCCCTTAAGGGGCTATAGATAAAGGCTTTAAGAGGACTTCTTAGAAGTTAGATATATATACTATTTTAAAGCCTTTTTACTTATTTAAAGCCGTTTATAAAGCTAATCTAGTAAGCACTATATCCGCTTTTACTATTAATTAACTTATTATATAGCCGCTTCCTTGCTAATCCTTTAGGCCTATATAACCTATTTAATTTCTTTAATAACCTTAAGCTATAGGGAGTACTATTAAAGCTTATTTTGCTAGCTAGCCCGCTATTTACTACCCTATTTAGAATTTAGCGCTACTATAAAAGAATTACCTCTAAGCCCTTTAGTCTACTTGCGCTAAAGGGCCTATATAAACTTTACTATATAGCATATATAATATACAGGCGGCTACTTAGGCGGCTACTTAGGCTTAGGCCCTTACTATAGCTATAGCTATAGCTATAGCTATAGCGGCGCTAGTAAAGGGGAAGCTATAGCGCTTACCTAGGCCAATATATCCTAGTTTAATTCTATAATAGATAAAGGCGCTAGTAGATATACTATTAGTAAACGTGCCGTTAGTAAGTATACTATTAGATATAAATATATAGATGCCAAAGGGACCTTAAGCTAAAAAGTAAGGCTGCTAGATATAAGTAATTAAAGCTATAAAGACTGCGCCTACTAGGACTTAGCTATATAGTTAAATAATATCTATAGCTTATATACTTAGGCGTCTATAGTCTTTAGGCGGTCTATAATAGCTAATATAGCTTAGTAGAGTATTAATAGCTAGCTAAGGCCTTCTTTCTCCTACTATAGGTAGGCTTTAACCTTTTACGTAAAGGGTAGATAGGCCTTATATTAAAAGACTAGGTAGTTTTATATAGGGCTACTTAGGAATATCTCGTAGAGGACTATTAAGTTCTATAGGATAACCTCCTAGAGATAAAATAGGAGGTTTATAGTGCTTATAGCTATAAGGTTGTTAACCTAGCTAACTTAAGGGCTAAACTAACCCTTCTAGACGTCTAGCTCTAGCTAGATTATTAATAATAGTATATTAGGGGGGGCGACGCTTACCCTATAAATCTTAAAGCAGCCTATTTATAGTAAATAGCTAGCTATTATCTATATAAACTCCTATAGTAGTAAGTTTAAGTAGTAGCTAACTATTTACTCCTAGTTTTACTTACTAGCGCGTTTAATATAGTCCTTACTAACCCCTTTTAGCTCCGCTATTTTAGCGCTAGCGCTTCGCCTAATATAGGTCTTCTTTTATAAAAAGACGCTAACGGCCTAAAATGCCTTAGTAACCTACTCCCGCTATAAGTTATATAAGAAGGCCATCTTATAGTCCCTAGCGCTACTCTTAATTAGGTAAATATTATACTATACTAACTACTTACTAAAGTCTAGGAATAGCTTATTACTAAGGTCCTAGTAGTATAGGAGGTAGAAAGCTAGCCTATTAAGTATATAAATAAGCGGCTTCTTATTATATAGAGCTCTAATAGTCTTAAGGCGGTTATACTTATTAGGAAATTTTTTTTTAGGTATATTATCGTAAGCGAAAATCGGGGTCTGCAAAACCTGCGTAAGTCGCGATTTTAGCGATTTGCAGTAACTTGCGGCGATTTGCTACAAATACATAGGCTACCTATATAAATCGCCGCAAATTGCGACTTAAGTAGACCCTAATTTTTGGCTATAATAAAAACGCAATAAAAATACTATAAAGCTCTACACGAAGCTCTATATAAAGCTCTGCGTATAAAGGCTCTGTACGAGGCTCTATATAAAGCTCTATATAAGGCTNTGCACGAAGCTCTATATAAAGCTTTGCACGAGGCTCTATACGAGGCTCTGCACGAAGCTCTATATAAAGCTTTACACGAAGCTCTATACGAAGCTTTGTACAAAGCTTTATACGAAGCTTTGCACGAAGCTTTACACGAAGCTTTACACGAAGCTCTACACGAGGCTCTGCACGAAGCTTTATACGAAGCTTTGCACGAAGCTCTACATAAAGCTTTGTACGAAGCTCTACACGAGGCTTTATACGAAGCTTTACACGAAGCTCTATACGAAGCTCTATACGAAGCTCTATACGAAGCTCTATACAAAGCTCTATACGAAGCTTTACACGAAGCTCTACACGAAGCTCTATACGAAGCTCTATACGAAGCTCTGCATAAAGCTCTACACGAAGCTCTATACGAGGCTCTGCACGAAGCTTTACACGAAGCTCTGCACGAAGCTTTGCATAAAGCTCTACACGAAGCTCTACACGAAGCTCTACATAAAGCTCTGCACGAAGCTTTGCGCGAGGCTTTATACGAAGCTCTACACGAAGCTTTGCACAAGGCTCTGCATGAGGCTCTACACGAAGCTCTGCACGAAGCTCTGCACGAAGCTCTACACGAGGCTCTGCACGAAGCTTTACACGAAGCTCTGCACAAAGGCTTTGCACGAGGCTCTACACGAGGCTCTATACGAAGCTCTGCGTATAGAGGCTCTGTACGAGGCTCTGCACGAAGCTCTACACGAGGCTCTGCACGAAGCTCTATACGAAGCTCTGTACGAAGCTCTACACGAAGCTCTATACAAAGCTCTGTATGAAGCTTTGCGCGAGGCTCTACACGAAGCTCTATATAAAGCTTTGCATAAGGCTCTGCATGAGGCTTTACACGAAGCTTTGCACGAAGCTCTATATAAGGCTCTATACGAAGCTCTACGTATAGAGGCTCTGCACGAGGCTTTGCGCGATATACGGAGGCTCTACACGAAGCTCTGCATCGGGTCCCCGCTATATTCCCAATAGCCTCTACACGTGCCTCTGCTAAGTGTACCCCTTATCTATATACCTAGGTAGCCACCTTATTTTTTACCCTTCTTTCCTTATATCCTCCCTACCTAGGGAGGCACCAGAACGGTAGCCAGCTGAGGACCGTCGCTAGAACCAGACGACCGTCGACCGTCGCCAGAACCAGACGACCGTTAACCGTCGCCAGAACCAGACGACCGTCGACTATCGCCAGAGCCAGACGATTACCGTTCGAATATACAGCCAGCGAACGGCCGTAGAAAACGATTTGAATTAATATGATTAATCGATTAATCAAATTAGGCAGAGCCTTCGATCGGGCCGACCTTTCCCCCAAATTATAGATAGGTAGGCATAGACAGTAGCATAGATAGGAGGCACAGACGGTAGGTATAGACGGTAGGTATAGACAGGTAGGCATAGACAGGTAGCATAGATAGGTAGGTATAGATAGGTAGGCATAGATAGTAGGCATAGATAGGTAGGCATAGATAGTAGGTATAGATAGTAGGCATAGGTAGGTAGGTATAAGTAGGTATAGACAGACAGATAGATAGGTAGGTAGGTAGGCAGGTAGGCACTAGGCCTAGTTAGGAAATCGGTATATAGCTAGTAGATTGTTAGGAATACCGCCAATTAATAATTTAGAGCCTTTATAAAGGGTATCCCCCTTATCTTAATTGCTTAATAAATAGCTCTACATTTTATATAGTTATATAGGAATATAAAATATGCAAAATATAAAATGTATAAAATATGCAAAATATATAAAATATATAAAATATATAAAATATACAAAATGTGTAAAATATACAGGCTCTGCGCGTTTGCTGCGAGTTGCTATAAAATACGCAGGCTCTATATAGTTTGCTGTAAGTTACTGCAAAATACACAGGCTCTGTATAGTTTACCGTAAAATACGCAAACCGCATAAGACTATATACAACTGCCGCGACCGTACAGTTTGCCGCAAATTGCCGCAAACTGCAATAATGAGCCCAAAAAAAAATTTCCTGATGCTAGTTCTGCTTACTAGTATATATAGTAAATATTAGGGGCATATAGCGCGTAGGACTTTCCCCCTTAAACTTAAAGGTAAATAGGTTTAAGATCTTAGTAGAGCGCCTATTGCCGCCATAGGTAAGTATATAGTGGCCTAGTAGGATATCTATAAGCGTGCGGAGGTAGTATTTTAGTAAGGAGTCTCCGCGGGCTTATAACTCGCGGTAGATGCTTTTAAACTTATCCTCTATATATTTATTAAGTAGTATATCCCTACCCTTATTTATAAACTACTCCTTTTTCTACTATACGTCCCTCCGTTATAGAACCTTTAGGTAATCCCTAATATTATCCTCCTATAGGAACTGGTGGCTATTTATCCCTATACCCTTTTATATCTAGTAGAGGTCTATTAGGGTAGTAATATAGCCGCAAACTAAGCGCTAGGAGAGCCGCGTCTTATTCTAGGGCATATTATTACTAGCCTTACGGCTTTTTACTTTTAGTAGCTGGCCTATAACCTCCTTAATAAGGAAAAGAAGTAGCTTCTCTTCTATAACGGTATCGCCGTTATAGTACTGCTTCTGCTTATAAAAGGCCTAGAAAGATACGCGTTAGTTATAAGTATACTACTCTATAAAGCACCTACCTACTTACCTTAAACTCTTTCTACTTTAGCTTATAATTTAGAGATATATTTTTAGGTCTCTTAGAACATATAAGGGTAAGAATGCTCTACGCGTTAGTATATAGTTTGGCATTATTCGCAACATTAATCTTTACGCGACTAATTAATAGCATTTTTAAGATATATAGGACGCTGCTAGAGAAGCTGCGCCCTAAGGGGGGGTTTCTATTTTCCTATATACGCAGATATAGACCGGGGAGGAGAGGTAGAGAAAGCATACCTACCGGATAAGTGACCTTACCGCATAGGGTAAATAAACGGGCGCACGGCTGGGCCAATAGGCCAATAGTACGCGCGCATCAGCGACTTGATTAGTAGGGGTAAAGACATTCGAAGATGTCCACGGCTTGGCTGCAGGCTCGGCCGTGGACATCCGCGAATGTCGACGGGGGTCGTATGTATCACGTGCGGCTCAGCGACTGAGCGGGCGCTCAGCCGAGCCGTGAACACCAGAATCCAACCAGCGTCTTCTAGACCATTTATTCGATAGCGAACAAACCTTCATAACAAAGTCACCACCCACCTCTCTCACACCCTCTGCCAACCATCCCTCGCCTACTATGGCGCCGCCCGTAGTGCCGGCTGGTGGTGCGAACGGGGTTCTGCCAATCTCAGCAACCGTGCTTCAGAGGAATGCTCCCGCGTCTGCACCCCGCGGCCCATCAAGCAGGGCCTCAGCCCCTCGTTTGAAGCTTGCTCTCCGTAGACTTCCACCGGGATTGACAAAAGCTGAGTTTGAAGCAGCTTTAGGAGACGAATGGAAAGTTGGAGGAGGAAAGGTGGACTGGATGTTCTATAAAACAGGCAAAATCTCCAAAGAGTATGTTCAAATTTCCGGGAAGGTATGTAAGAGTAACTGACGGTCTATTTAGCCTTGCGAAGCCCTCTCGACCTTCTCGAGCCTATTTACGTGTGACATCCCAGAGTCACGTTGCCCCGCTTTCCGACTTTGTTCGTCTAACTCCCTTCAACGACGCCGCAAACTCCACTAGAGACGCCGCGCTGATTGGGCCACCTTCACTTGAATTTGCCCCGTATCCTCGTGTACCTGGAGGTAGACGTCGGAATGACGCTCGTCAAGGCTTGATAGACCAAGACCCAGAGTTCAAAGACTTTCTGGAGAGTCTTACAAACCCTGTCTCCAGACCGACACCAACAGATACTTCCGCTGAAGGCACTGCACAGAAGGAGGAGAGGGTCACAACTACACCCCTGATTGAGCACCTGAGGGAAAAGAAGGCCAACAAGGACAAGCCTCCCGCAAAATCTGCTACGAAGCATGCTCGAGGCGAATCCCGAGAGGATAAAGCTGACAAGGGAGGCGATAAGAAGATTCTCAATAAGGCAGGAAAGGACAACGCGCCTACTTCGCCAGAGAAAAGTAGGAAGCTGAGTAGGGCAGCATTAGCAGCAGTCAAAATTCAGAACAAGGAAGTATCTGCCGTCGCCCAGGGTAAACAGGCCACAGCTAGTCCTTCAACCGAGAAAGGTTCTGCAGCGGCGTCTACTCCGGTGCCCGAGAGAAAAAGAGAGCGAGGAAACGCCAGCATTGCCGCGAAAATGCTCCAGCGCGATTTAGGTATTGGCCCAGCTGCCAACCGTAGACGTGGAACGAAACGCGAAGCCACTCCGGCAAACCAAGACGCGATTCAAAAGTCAGATGAAACTTCAACGCTGAAAGAGAAAGAAAAGACAGCGCCTGTCGTCTCTCCGCCCGCGGAAAAGCCGTTCACTAAAGCTCCAACTTCTCCAAAGAAAGAGTCCACACGACTAACACGAGCAGAACGCCGTGCTTACAAGGCCACTCTTGCGGAAAAAACAAATCAAACAACTCCTGAAGGTTCTAAGCCACATAAAGCTCCTAATGGACCTGCGGCCCCAGTTATTCTCAAGAAACCATTTGCAGCGACGCAAGCTGCTCCACAAGCACAGGCCCAACCACCAAAAGGGCCGGCAGCTTCACGTGCTCCATCCGCTGAGCCGTCTGCCACGAAACCTCCCACGGCTCCCGTGCCACCTACGGGTCCCGCTCTACAAACGACCCCACAAACCCCCACGGCCACAACCCCCACTTCAACATCCTCGAGCACAAGCCGTCAAGCCTTCCTCAAACACGCCAATCCATCCCAAGGCATAACCGAGCCTCTTATTGAAGCCGCGCTGTCCACGTTCGGCACCATTGAAAAGGTCGAAATCGACAAGCGCAAGGGTTTCGCTTACGTTGACTTCGCCGAGCCTGAAGGCTTGCAAAAAGCCATTGCTGCCAGTCCAGTGAAAGTCGCGCAAGGTGCTGTGGAGGTCCTTGAGCGTAAGGAAAAAGTTGCTAGACGTCAACCCCCACCGCCTACTGGTCCTTCACGTGGTCGTGGTGGCTTTAGTGGCAGAGGAAGAGGCAGAGGCGGCGGCAGAGGCGGCGTTGCAGTAGTAGCTGAAGGAACTCCATCGGGAGCTACTACTACGCCTGTGGCACGTGCTCTAGCTGCTGCTGTTATACCTACCGCTGATGCTGCTACCTGATGTCTGATATGGGAAGAGGGGCTTGAGCACGAGGAGCCTTCTCATCGAGTCACTGATTATTGGAGACAATCGACAGTAGTTCCATAGACCACAGCTATACTGATTGGGCCTAGTCTGAGGCGCTCGGCGAATGTCGCTTCATATGATTATGAGAAGCCATGAGCTCGCTTCTCGAACGGCCTCCAATTCCATTAGCGATGATAGGACCGGAAAAGGACCGAATTCCTGGGATTATGAGAGACAAAAGATTGTTATTTTTCAGCCAAGGATGATTTTTACGTCACAATTAATGCAAGATATCCTCTCAAAAACATCAAGTTGAAGTTAAAAGCATATCTTGATGTACAGCTGGCTGAACATGTCTTTCACTAGCAGACAAGGTTGAAGGGATAATGGCAAAATGTTACAATAGCCCAATCGGCAGCATGCATTAGGCATCAGGCCAAACAATTCAATTGAAATGCAAAATTGCTTTTCCAATTTGTTGAGGCTTCCGAAGTCTGTACTTTCCTTCCTGGTAAATATGTGAAGCAAGAAGCAATACCAGCGGTTCCACCGCTCGCAGGCTCTCCAGTCCCCTTTCTAAGTTTTAAATGACACTCCGCCTCAAGTTTTAGAAAGAGCATGAATTGATACACCTTTGGTAGGTGCTCAGTTTGGCTCTCGTGAGGCGTTATGAAGTTGCTGTGAAACACCACAGCACTGACGAGAATACTAAAATAAGCGCTTGGTATTGGTGAAAATCGTCTCCACAACGCATTTAAGATAATATAATTTACTCACTCCCGAGACAAGAGGACGTACGCCAACACACAAAAGTGATGCACCACAGCCAACCTGTATCTATTGTTAACCTATAAAGATCCCGATTTTCTTCCGTCAAAGCCGGTATGAAAATTCCGCTCTCCCCATCATTTTGCTCCATCCCTACCAATTACAGCATGGCCTTGCGTAACTCACCTCCTCAACACGCTCATTGCCAGTTGAACGCCCCTCACGAAAATCGCATCACACAAGGCAGAAAGGCACCGGAGCATGCAAAGAACCATCTCATTTCGAATACGCTAGCTCCAACCTTCCATCCCTCCCTCAAAACACCCAATTAAACCTCCCTAAACTCGGCTCCAGAATTTTCCCAAAAGAATGCTCATACGGAAAATCGTAAACCCCCCTTCTTGCGAAAACAAACACGTTCTCAGACGCGCTTTCATTTCTCAGTCGAGGGGCGTAAGGGTTGCCGCGAGGCCAGTGTCCTCTATTAGCTCCTCCCATCCCGCCCCAGCCGCACTCCAGTTCCCGTTCCCGCGAATCCAGTAATTGCCAATCCATCGACCGCGCCATCCGAAAAGTATCCCGAGCTCCAAACCGTAGCAGCTAGCGCACCATCCCACTCAAAGGAAGCAGAAAGAGGTCTCATCAAGCAAGCGGGGAAGGAGAAGAGAAGATGGGATTTGAGGATTAAAAATATCGGATGGCTTTGGAAGAGAGGCAGACAAACGCTTGCAAGATACACAGAGATCGGATAGAAAAAAATGACATACATACACACACACACACGCACACGCACACATTCTCTCTCACTCTCTTTCGCACAAAATTTTCACAAATCTCCAAGAATGTACATGTGCAAGGTGCAAAAAAAGTAAAGGCACGGAAAAAAAAGAACGCCACCGAGTCTGGTCTCCCGTAACCTCCCAGAATCACCAAACCGACTGCTCGAAAATAGCCACCTGAATTTTGAATTCTTTCATTTTGCCTGTTCCCGAGGGAAAGCGGGAACCAGTTAGCACACGGATAAGAGGTCGCCAACGCCACTGCATACCCCAGGAAGAATGAAAATTCGTTTCGGGCTGTTATCTCCCCCGGATAGAAGCGAAGAAATATGTTTGGGTTGAAATGCGGCAAAAAAAAAATATGAATGATCACGCCGGAAAAAGCCTCAGCCCCGCCGCTGCTGATGCCTTTTTTGCGCCTGCATAGAAAGGTACCTGGATAGATGAAGGTCTTTTTTTATCCCGCCGCACAAGAATGCTGTCGGAGTGGAGGCATGTATAAGACGATGGTTGGTATGGATAGTGATATGAATGCCGCTGAAGTGTCGATCAAAAATGCGGGTTCCCAAATGTTGGGGACTTGAAGAGTACGGGTCGTTATTGGTCGTCTCAGTAATTTGAATGAAGTGATCTCGAAGCAAAAGATGCAACACCGCAGAACGCAAGACATGCCAAAAACGCACAAAGGCGACAAAAACAGTTGGTATGTGTCGGGAATGAGGCAATTTGCCGTCACGTGATGGCAAGTTGCCATCACGTGTCGCCGCGGCACTAGCGTGGCGAGGAGCCTTAAGCTCCTCGCCCTTCCTCATTCCAATCAAAAAGCTTTATCAACCAACATCACTGTAACCTACTCGAGTAGTCGTTATTGGTGAGTCACCCTGTGTGACCAACAGTATGAAAGGATGCATAAAAAATGTGAGAAATGCAAGTATCCGCTGATAACACAATAGATCCAGAGTGCGGCTGAAGACTGAATGTGGCGTACTCGAGATATGGTGATCGTCAACGGCTACATCTTTCCGAGACACTGATCCGGCCCGCGAGCGCCTCGAAACAGCCCCGCGCAGCCACTCACTCGACGAGAAATTAGAAACATGCAGGCACCCGTATCCGAATTGAAACCTTCGCGGATCGTAATCTATTTGAATCAGATCATTCCGGTCTCGACAGTGTAACTAACGCCTTGCTGCAATTGATCCGGCGGCATGTTGGCTCTAATCTCCTTTGGATTCCTATACCCTGCGAACGATGACTGCGTGTTTTTTGCATCGTCCGGCGGGATGACTTGTTCCATCAGTTGTCCACTTGATCCGGATGTGGATGGGGCAGGTGGAGGAACGGGGATGGCGCCGAATTGGGCACCTAATTCTTGAGATGGAGACTTGGCATCCCGACGTGGGAATGGTATGAGGGGAGGAATGCTCTCGTACGGCGAAGGATTGTGATACTCAGCAGGTGGTGACTTATTACGTGAACGGCTGGTGCTGCGCATCCGGTCTGTTACTTGTCGAAATCTTTGTCCGAGGTTCTCGCTTACGCTTCCCCGTCCGCGTCGATGTAGGGTTGGAGATCCAGATGTATTAGGGGAAGCAGCTTCAACAGGGGTCTGCTGGTTACGATTCCCTGAATTCTCATCTATTGCAATATTGATGACCCCAAGACTACTCTTTGAACTATAGCCGGACACGACCGGAGGCGGGGGAGGTGGTGGTGGACCGGCGAGATGCTGCAGCTCTGCAAGGATAGGAGGAGCACTGGGGTCCTGTTCAATAATAACGACCTGGTTCTCATGCAAGGTCTCGTCAATGCTGGCTGTGATGGGTGGTGGGCTCACACGTTTCCAACTGACATCCGGTGAAGTGTTCAGACGGTTGTGGCCACGGTTAGTTAACGAGCTGCGTCTTGGGGCAGCGATTGCTGCTTGTGTGGAGCTTGAAGTCGTTTGTGTATACCTTTGTTGCGTCAGGAATTGGTCTGGAGGCGCGGATGCCGCACGAGGTGGTGATGAAAATTTCTGGCCAAAAACAGTGGCAGGCAGTAAAGGACCAAGATCATCCTGTGTGACTTCTTGTTCCACGGGGTTACCCAATTGCGCCAAATTGTCTGGGATGGAGGGCACAGCGGGTATCCCTTCACGCTCATTCGGGTCGGCGCTCATATATTTTGGATGACGCATCGCCCTTGGGGTTGCTGGAAGACCGATTTGCACAGAGTTTGAGGAGGTAGCGTTGACTCCTTGTGGAGAGTGTCGTCTTGGAACGTCTGGGTCTGCAGTTTGGCTTCGAACAATGCTACCGCCATGCACAGACATGGGGACGTGTGATGAAGGATTATCTCCCAAGTCCGTTTGGGAACGATCAGAGAGCACAGGACGGAAAGCCAATTCACCTGGATGAGGAATGATAGGGGCAGATGGTCGTCGAGCCAGCGATAAGCGCCTCTCTTCCAACTCCCTGGCTGCCAACTCCTTCCGCGATATGTTACGTAGACTCGGCTCCTTCTTGCTGAGCTGACCGGAGCGAGCAGAATTGTTTGAGCCACGGCTTGAAGGTCTTTCGATTCTCTCTGGCGACAGCTCTCGCAAATCACGGCGAGAACGACTCGACTCTCTCAAAGCAGGTGTAGCTTTGCGGCTAATTGATCGATCTCGAGGAAGGCGGCGATCGGGGGAGGCCTCACGACGAGCGCTTGATCCTCGCTCACCAGGACGTCGACTAGTACTCCGCTGACGAGGCCTCAAAGGTTCGGGATCTAGATTTTCATCATCATAGTCCTTGTAGAGTTGAGCTTGTGAGGACATAGGAAGTGGAGAGGATGGGGAACGTAATGTAGAGCCTCCTTCCCGGGTGTTGCTCCGACCACGATCCTCTGCTGCGTGACGACTAGTATTTCTACTAACAGTTCTACTTCCCGGTTTAGCGCGCCCTTCAGGCGAGTCGACGCGCCGCGATACTTTCGATGAAGATCTAGCTTTCGTCCCGGCATTTCTCGTACGGCTTCGCGTTCTGCTGCCCATAGACCCGACAGGAGAAGTAATTCTATAGTAGCTTTCATCATCAAAGGTATTATCCGTGTTGGTACTAGCTTCTTTCTTGCCCCGAGGGTAAATTCCTGCATCTTCCGGAGACATCGGAACAGGAGAGGACGGTGATCTTTTGGCAGGCCGAATATATCGAACACCTGACCGACCCCGAGTTTCCGATATGTCGCGAGGCCGGCTCCGAGCCCTTGCGTTGCGGCTTTCAGGCCGTTGTTCTGAAGGGCGTGGAGTAACTGTGCGGGACNCATGACGACTCTCAGCACGGCTATCAGTGCGACTATCAGAGCGTATACGTGAATAGTAATTCGCCTCTTCTAGACTGCTAATATACTGATCAATACTCCGGGCCTTTGCGCTCTTAACACTGGCTCCTGTCAGGGGTGGACTCAAGACGCCAACACCACTTATGTCTAAAGCTGAACCGATCAGGGAGGAGGTAGGCCCTTCAATGACGATAGTGTCCTTTGTCTCGAGAAAGAGCCCATCCGGTTTTCTATCGCGCGAACCATTCCGAGAACGTCCCTCTTGCTTTAGAGTAGCAAATAGGCCGGGACCAGGAGAAGGTAAGGTGTCTTTCTTGCTCGGCTCGCTTGGTTTATAAGTTGCGGCACTCAAGAGAAACTCTTTCGGAGCGCTTGACGAAGAGGCACGGCGATGAGAGAACGGGATGGTTTCATTTTCTCTACCAGTCGTATCCACAGCAGTTTGCGGGATAGCGCTGTCCGTTCGAGGGGCCCGCTCAGGCACAATAAGAGACGCAAGGCTTGAAGAAGGAACTCTGTCAGTGTCAGATTTCGAGGGAAGACGCTTCCTCCTGTAGGCCCCTGGAGTAGCTGTTCTCGCAGATGAAGGTTCTCTCAGTGCTCTGTGGTTTGGTCTGAGCCATTGGTTTGTGCCAACGGACGGGGACAGGGCAGACTCAGCAATAGGCGTGACGCCAATGCCTATCGGAGTTTGCTCGTCCGTAGTCGATACCATCTGCGGGGCAGCTTTGTCTCCAAAGTTGGTCACCAGTTTAAGCGCTGACAGCTTTGCTGTTATTCGATTCGGCCCCATACTTGTTGGCGGCGACAAAGGCGGGCTAAGCTGCGACCCAAGAAGCTGCTGCTTTTGTGCGGTATAGACAGCGTCCTGTGCACGTGGAGAGAACCACGGTTCAGACGACTCGAGGCTAGTGCAAGAGAAGCATCTCACAGCAAGCTCTGGCTTTCCGTGAGAGACAGCGACCTCGCCCCATTTTCGCACTAGATATGACTGCCTCTGCCAATCGGTGGGGTAGAGAAGACAAGTGAGAAGTATAGCCTCCATGAAGTATTTGCGAGAGACGTATACTTCGATGGCGTCGTTCTGCTCCCCAAGACCGAGTAGGATTGCAACGGCAGGATGAACGTCACCTTTCTCCAATAGCCTTTGGACGAAGGCTTCCCCAACCTTCTTCTGCGAGTCATGTCCCATGGAGCTTAAAGCCAACAACATCCAGTCGGACGAGGTCATGGATTCTGACCCTACCATGGACATCATAAAGTCGGCACCGAGCTCTCCAAGCCACTTCGACAACAAAACAGAAGCAGCTGATCCCGGGGTATGTCGTGCAACTAAATCATTAGTCATTGAAGCATATTGAGAAGGAAGCACTCACGCTCGTCGCGAACCAGAGAGTCAATATCATTATCCCATCCGAACACAACAGCCAACATTTGTTGTCGGAGGTCATCAGGCGTTCTTTGCGGGCCGTATTGTGGCGTTTTGAATGGTACCTCGGTAATCCTGGCCTTGATGAAAGGGAAAAGATCCAGTTCCTTCGGTGTCTTTCCTTCCGGACTAAGCACTACCTCCCTTCGCAGGCTTGAGGTTGCGTATCTTGATGAGGTTGCGGAAGACATTGACCTTATCGAAACGCTCTCTCGCGATGTAGCAGTATGAGTAGAGCCAGAAGAGAATACTGTCGAATTACCTGCTGATCTGTCTGAAACTTTCGAAGACTTCGAAGAGAGTGGCTTATCGTATCGATATCGCGGGGCACCGCGAGATCCACCCGAAGACTTCGAGCTCTGTGAACCTCTACTTGACACAGGGCTGAGCGGGCCGACTCGGTCACGCCTCTCTTCTTCTAGTTGATCCATCTCCTGAGCTATTTTCTGCAGTGGAGACATGACAACGCCTTCTCCTTCACTGGTTTCGGACTCAAGGTACACTGGTAATAACGGGAGCTTACTAGAGGCAGGATGAGCAGTCACCGGCGTTTCCGTGATCATCTTCTTCTCTTCTATAGAATTTGGGGGCGATGGGGGAGTATTCGCTGGCGGATGCGTAACGTTCGCCACCAAGCCTTGCATGCCATTCGGATTCAGATCATACTGCTGAACAGTATAGTTGCGTCCCAAGGTGAACATGGTTGCGGTTGGTCCATAATTCGCAATAGCGACAACGCCGTCAATGGTTTGGACGCCATCGTACGCTACCCTCTTTGTGCGCACATCCCATGCACACGTTTGCCTATTGGTGTTGGTGGCGGTCAGCAGGGTTGGTGATTTAGCGCCCGCGAAATCAGACGAGGAGCGGGATGCAGGGAAGTTGGAGTTACAGGATATGCGGCACTTACCCCTCAGAGTACTGGACGATCCGTCCATTTTTCGACCATCCAAACCAGCAAGGACCAGGCTCTCTATTCTCCGATTTATTCAAAATTCGTATCACACATGGTGAGTCTCCTCCATGAGGCGCCTTTGGAACGCTCCATACTCTCAGATCCCCGTCAGAGGTTTGAACTGCCAACATTTCGGACTTCTGCTTCGATGATGATCCATGCCATGCCAATCCTGCGATAGGAGATGGTGCTCTTGGTGTTGTGAGCGTATGCAGAATCGTGAACGACGGCTGAAGAGTCGCGATAAGAATCGATCCATTCAAGTAGCTATTGAAATCAGTAAATAAAACATATGGCAATAAAGACGAACTATTAAATTACCCAATTGCGAATGTTCTGCAGTCTGCCGCGGGTGCTAATGCTGTTATAGGATCAAAGATCGTTCGCGCTGAGATGTGCTCGGAAGTTGACGGCTCAAACAGAATCACATTTCCTTGCGCGTTACCTGATGCCTTATGTCAATTTTGTGTCTCGCTGAAGTAGCTAAAATGTTTTCACTCACCAAATGCAACATTGCCATTCTTCATCCATGTAGCGATACGAATTTGCTCATACGAAGCGAAACGGGCCACTTCGTCTCCGGTAAAGAGATCCCAGACGATAGCGGTACTGCCAGCGTCATAGCTCACCACTAATCTTCCCGCTCCTCTTTCGCTGACGTTGTCCACCGATATCCACGAAACATCCTCCCGATGCCGGGTAAACCGGCGCTCAATCGCCAGGGTATCATGATGAAGGCAGAGGATGACATTTCTCTGCGCATAGAGAAAGAACGAGGCGGTCGCAGCGCATGGTTCGAAGCCGAAATCGTCGTTCTTGGGCGTGATGCTGGGTGTTGGAGGTTTTAGCCTCGCATCCGATCGTTTCGAGCTTCGCGACGACGATCGTTGTCTTGATAACTGTCCGGCCGACATGGCGCGCTGCTCTGTTGAGATGGGCCTCAGTTAGTCGGGCGGTGCAAGAGGGGACGAAGTCATGAAGCTGGGTTCTGTCAAGACTCGGAGAGAGCCAGGAATAGAAACGGATGGAGACTCGAAAAGCTATGTATATCCGGAGAATTGACCTACCCCAACGTGCGCGCTAAGAGCAGTGCAGTAGCAAGAGGGAACCAAAGCTCCAGGGCGTCTGGAAGGCGGTATACCTTAGCCCCACGCTGCCTGACTAGGGGTGTCTGCCGTGTAGGGACACAGATGCATGCGCCCGCTCTGGGAGATGTGTGAGAGCAGGTACGACGGAGGTAAACGTGCAGCTGGAGAGACAAGAATAAGTGCAGGAAAAAGCAGAAGAAAGCACGCAGGAGAAGACGTGAGAGCAATCGAATCACGAAGCGGCGCTTAAAGGCGGCCACAGTGCAGGACGTGGATTGATATTGCTCAGAATAGACTCCGGCCTTCAATGGCCAGAGACCAGTGGAGTAAGGGCAGCAAAGGACCAGTTTACCGGGGACTCAGCATTAAGGTAGGCCGTCCAACGGCTGGGGTTGGACGAATGACTGATATGCTGGACTCGCGGCCAAGCATCCCAGGGCGTCATGGGCAATCGGTACTCGAGCCATACTCTCCACTGCTGGCCGCCAAGCAGGCCCTTTGGAGGGTAACACGACGTGCCATGGGTTGGGTTTCGCGCGGTGCCTGCAGGTTGTGATGGGCAGAGCACGATGGGGGATAGTTGGGGCATGGCCCGCAGGAACGAGTAAGGATACGCGCCCGTCTTCCGGCTCTGACTGGCTCGAGATGTGAAGCGGCTGCATCCCCATCACACCCCGCGCCTGACCGCTTGCCCAATGATGGCGCACAGGACGCCTGGGACGGACCGAGACCCTAGTCGATCGACCGGGGGTCTGCACACCATCAGCGCCATGCTGAGCCATTGACCGTCATCTGTACTGTCGAGGAGTCGCTTGCAGCGCCCGCAAGCATATATCAGCCTGCCCTCGACGCCAGCGCCAGTGAGGCTTTCAAAGGATATTTTTGTCCTCAAAGCCCGACCAGCGCGCGCCTGCTATGCTGTCATCAACTCCCACGAGCGACCCGCCCAAACCGTCGCATGTTGGTGGCGTGTACATTGCACGGAGGTAGGATTTTGCATTCTTCGGGACTGTCACACAGAGATCGTGCCTGACCAGGGCTGCCGATGCGACAGATGGTTCCCTCTGCTTCCCTATGGCTCCCCTCACCTCTCTGCCCATGCCTCTGCTCTTCGTTTGGACCCGCCCGAGCCCGCAAGCCGAAGCATCGTGCCATAGCGCCGAAAACGTCGCCGCATGACGTGGATAAGCCTGTGGACAAGCCAGAAAGCCATACAGCCCAGAGCGCCTTCTTTCACGGCTCCAACCGCGCCTCACACTTTCAGCTCGCAGCTCTATCCAGCGCCACAAGGACGCTGCTGCCGTCACCGATAGCATTTTCCAATCGACCACCATCCGAGGAAGTCGTGTTTGGAATAGACAGGTCCCGCCTCGTTTCTCAAGCGCAGCATATGATTTCGCTGGGCCTCAAGGATGCCGTGCGCCTCCCGTGTGACTTACAGCGGTCAAGGCCCCGCAGGGTCCTTAATCAGCCTACCGCTGCTATAAAACATACTGAAGAGCGAAGTGCATGAAAAATATCGACTGAGGCGTCATTCTTATCGTCCCAGCCAGAGGCAGCGCGAGGCAATATATCAATCACAGGAGTATCACACATTTTGTTTTGCTGCACCACGAAGATGTCGATGTTGTGTGCTCTTGGTCGCTAGTTGACATATTAAGCGCCTACACTTGCCCCATTTTAGTCATGCAGCCCCTCCCCCACGGCCACCCCGTTCGTATCAGTTTGTGATTATGTGAAAATGGATTGCAGATTTCTATCTATGTACTCTTCTGGAAGTCTCGCCTTACAAAGACACGGCTCGACCGCCGAACTAGCCAGTGCTGCAGGCTTGCAAATCACAAAACCAATGCCCGTTCTCCTCTCCACCGATTCATGACACCGGACCGACCCCCATCCACCGCGCAAATCCCCAGCCCGTTTCCCGCCACTAATGGGACAAGTTCCATTGCTTGTCCCATGTGACGAGCCGCAAGCCGCATCACGACCTCGCGTATGCAGTGATCAGTGACGGTGGCTTGCAGGGAGGACCAAGCGAAGATAACTATACCAACTTCTCGCCGTGGCGACGACGAATACGGTAACGGGATGAGTTGGCATTGGAGGCTTTGTGACGAACACGATAATAAATCGTGGTCGTCCGCCATCAACCCAGAAGGTTCGTTATCGAATGCATGGATCTCTTCCTTCGACTCTCGGTGCAAGGTGCGATTCGAATATTCGTCGCCACGCACCGTTGCTTCGAGGCCCTCGGCGGTACTTCGGGCTGCTTTAGGTAAGCCGTTTGAGTCTCTTGGGAATCCACTGGAGGACCTCGATGAGGTTTCAGTTTTCGGCAAGTTCAAATTTAGCTTGAAGCCCTCAGCCATTGACGGCGAATACGGATTAGGTGGCCACAACTGCTTGAGACATGCCTTGTTTTGAAGTCTGATTTTGACTGGAAGGAAGCATGTTAGCACGCGATTGTCACATTGCAAATGTGATCAACATACCTTTAAATATCGAAAATCCAACACCTCATTTCCACCTCAAACTTCACTCGGGCGCCTCGAGAGACTCGGAAATGGGAGTCATTGGTTTTGATGGGCGCCTCTGTTTGCGACCGCTGCTGCGCCTCCTCTTCTTTGGCTTTTCTGAGGCGTAAAGAGGCAACAGTGGGAAGGCTTGGGCCAAAGGCGCCTGACGTGGCGGTGCAGGCGCTTCGTGGAGCAGTGGTGCAGCGTTGAGGCCGGATTCATCATCGAGGATGTCGTCCGGAAATAAGTCCAGGTCACTGATGAATGCGCTCGGTGCGCTGGTTCGGAATGCGCTGAGTGAGTTGCCTGATGGCCAGCTGGGATATGCGCACGTTGAACCCCGACTTGATGATGTGATATCTCGGGCGTAGCTGCCGAATAGTGACTCTGACGGCGATGCCATACTGCGGATGGAGATTGGTTTGGAAGAGGGCGATGATTGCGGTGATGTCTCGAAATGCATTTTGTATTTGGGAAAACTGGATACGCGTTGACCGCGAAAGTCGCGTCTGGCAGGAAACTTGGAAGGGTTTGTATGACGACAGTTGCACGCAGGTACTGTATAATATGCAACGAGGTAAATATTTGCAAATCCGGAGCGCGTCGTCCTTTTATCCTGCTTGGAAGGAGATCAGGAGGTATGGGGTCAGGAGAAGGCTTCGACTGATGAGATGTCTCAAATAATTATCATATGGTCTGGAGTCCCGCGTGGGAGAGCCAGCAAAGTTATAGCATCCACGACACGAAGGATGACAGGTAGCAAGATTTGCTGGCTACGCCACGCTCAGTTGCATAAAACACAGAACGAACAAAGACGCCTGATTTGCTTCTCCCTAGACAATATAACTTGCGGTGACTCACCGCCGTGAGGCTTTCGGACTCATGGATTGGGCAAAACGAACACCGCTCTTTCGTGCTGCATCCACCCAAATCGCCGAGATTGCCATCCGCGACGCCGCAGAGCGCCCGGTCAGCCCCGAAAGAGTCCCGGAGCCCGGAGTCCTTCTTTGTCGCAACCTCTCCAAGAAATGACTCGTCGCCCGACCGCTCCGTCGCACTTTCAGCCAGCACAGCTCTGCACGTATCAGAGTACCATTTGCAACTCTGGTCCACGAGCGTGATGGGCGCCCCCTTCTGCCTGCGCTGGGTGATCGCTGAAAAAGCACCATACACATCCCGCGACTCCTCCGCAGCGCCCACGGGTGAAACACGCTCCTCCCACGCTGACCGAATCCCACGCTCAGCCCTCCCCCCCGCGGAGGAGAAAGATCAGATGCCCTGCTGCCCACCTCCGCATTTTCGTGAAAAGCTTCTGCCTCCCTCGGTGGATGGGGAGCGGAGGGGGCAGATCGTGCCCTCGGGTATCTACGGTCACAGGCTTCAATTCATCCCGCGCATTCTGTCAGTTCCCCAAGCTGGACACCTGGGCCAAGGTTAGATGGGGGAGCTGTCAAAAAGGTGTCGGCTGACGGCTTCTCCTCCCGCAAAGCCCGCCTGTGAAAAGAAATGCCAGATTTAATTTGCCGCCTGCAAAAGCCATGCACTGCCAACCACACCTCCCTCGGAGTGCAAAATAGCGAGACGGGAGAGAAAATCCGAGGGTCTTTTTTTAAAGGCTCGGGAAAACCTGGGGTACATTAGTTTTTTGCGCACGGCCAGTCCCTTAACAGGCTCTTTCAGGGACTTGTTCCTACTGGCTTCCGGGATATCCTCTAGCCTTCCACACACACAGCGAGGTTATAGAAATTAGCAATAACTCTTTTTTTTCGTCATTTGGTAGGGTGGGAGAAGCAAACTCCACCCTGCAAAGGGCCTTTGCGAGAAACCAACCCAAGAAGCACAGTGCGGCATCAACCCTGCCTCGCGCAAATTAAAAAAGGTAATTCCAGTTTTCGCAGTTGCTTGGGCAAAGCGGTATTTGGAAATGCTCTCACCCACCGCTACTATCAGCCTCCGCAATCGGCTTCGACTGTAGCACCCCGCACAAGAAAAACTTAGCCGGTCTGCGGCCGCGCTGCGGAGTGTTCATAATTCCACCACACTCCAAGCCCCATCTTATCTCAGGCAGGCTGAAGTGATTCCACGTCGTTTTAAAGCCCGGAATCCTAGATCGGAGTTGGGGTCATCTGCCTCTATTTGGGAAGCCCGATCTCCATTTAGATCGTGCTTTTGAAACAAAACACAACATGACTAAAGCAACCGTCCTCGCTATGCGTTGGGGTCGTCGCTCGATCCAGACGCTCGAACTATCGCCTTAGTTGCCTTTTGCGAGTGCTCTGATGTGTTGTCAGCCCAACGCACCGCTACACAGCCATCGGAAACTGTGTCGCAATCTGAATTTTAATTGTCTGACCTTACAAGATGAGGTAAGCTATTTGCTTGTGAAATTCTGATGATTCCCTTATTTCCGAAAACGGTGCTTCGCCATGTGAAGAATGGGTATTGGTGATCGTAAGCATGTGATAGAGCCCTCGGTGTTGTACACCGGGCTCACCGAACACGTTCCAGCATCTATCAGGTTTTCAGAAATTACATGCTTGTGTCTGTAACCCTACCATGACCAGGTATAAAGCGTGTCATCCCGTCGTGACGATTATCGCTCGATTGGGAAGGTTTACCATGATAACCCAGTGTTACCGTCAGGCCCATATAAGCGCTTAGTAGATTCATACACTTTGCCCCCCACTGACGTCTGATATACGACATCAAAATAGTTGGAGCCCGAGAACCAAAAAAACAAAGATTGAAGTTATCGGAAATGGGCGGAATCGGAAAGGTCCTTGAACACGGTGGCTTCCGAAAACTCATCCGAAGAATCAAACCTCTCATCATCTACACCTTCCAGATGTATTCGAATAAAATCCCTTATATTTGAAGCAGAGGTAGCAGAGTAGACGTTGAGTCACCTCAAGAGCTTACATCTCCATAAAATCCGGGCTTGTAATGATGGTCCGAGATTGTTGTGGGGTTAAATAATTAGAGTATTACGACACCTCGCTAAACCTAGGCACTACCACACATTAAATAAAATTCCAGACCGTCATTAGGCGTGTTTGCACACGCGCTTTTCTTGCTGAATGCAAACTCGCCCCCAAAATTTGGCACGATATCTAGAAATTAGTTCCATACACGCATCGCACCCCTGAAACCAAGTTACGGTTAACGTTTGAGGAAAATCGCTGCTGTGATTGTATACATGGTCAGCTGTGAGTTGACTTAAGACTCCATCTGAATAATGAGCCATTCCGAAGTCCTTGTCGTTTGGTTGTGCCTTAATACTCTCTGGCTCTTCTTCATTGTTCCATATCGAAGCCCGTCTCCGCTCTAAGTTGTGTCAATTCTTCCGGGCCCGTCGTTGTCCAATACCCCTGCCAGTTGAACTTGAGGACTTCATTGCCCCAAGAGCACCATCCAGCTACGAGATAACGGGAGAAAATCTCTAATGCGCTGTATTCGGCTGGCTCGGGCATGAATGGTTCAATCAGGTCTTTCAAGCAAGGTTTCCGGGAGTGAAGGTCCGGGACGCCAGCAATCACTCTCCTCTGGACATCTGGCGCTGCCCCTGCAACAATCCATGGATCTGAAGCCGCTCTGCCCAAAAGAAGTACTTCATAAGGCTTTCTCCATAGGCTGTCCAACGAAGAGACTAGCTCACCACTAGTTGTAGTCTTAATCCAGATCCATTCCTCAATAAGGCTAACATTCACACGTTCAAAGAGCCCGCCATGTCCCAGAACCAGTGAACGAATCGCAGGTTTATTGGTAATCCAGATGCCTACCAGTCCATTTCGTTTCATATAAGTGTCAAGATCCATCCGTAATATCATTTTCTTAATTTCGTTGACCGTTGGTTGAGTTACATAAGCAGACCTCCGTCTTGCTGAGGAGTTCGGCCATGGAGGATCGAGAAGAATAAAGTCGAACCAGAGCGGAAGGTCATGCTCCTGAGTGATATTGCGGAATTCCGCACGGAATGAATCCGGCTGAGCACAGTCGTGCAGAAAAAATGAAGATCGTGGAGGAATCCTAAAAACAACAGGTGTAGTGATAGGCGCTGACATGCTCGACGCTTCGAAAACAGATACTTCCAATAAGTAATCCCTAGCATTGTGGAAAGATGGTTCCCACGGCTCCTGGACCCTTTTCAGTGCATCCCCGTCTTGCAGCCGCTCTTCATTCTCATAGTCCATTGCCACATATGACATGACCCATGAATGCGGGTTACCGTTAGTCGGTTCAGAAGATGCTGAAAAAGACGGCACTAGCGAGCTAATACCCACTCCAGCACCTCCTTGTCGCTCTTGCAAGTTTTCCAATACTTGACTCAACTTGGCTTCCGCATTCTCTGAATCGATGTTGGATGCATTGCTTGCCTTACGTTCCTTTGAGTTTGACAATGTCTGTTGCATTAGCTTCCGTGTCAAGCACCATGTACCATGAACATTCTGACGAATCTCTGCGAGAGCTTTCTCAATTATGCCTTTGTAAATCAAGTGTAGTTCTTCATCAACAGTATTCTTGGTAATTTTGGCCGCTGCGGCAGGAGTCTTAGGATCATGAGAAGGGAAAGGTTCTTCTAGAGGTTCAGATGACAGGAGGATGTCAGTTGCACGGCAGTACCAAGCCCCCTGCGCAGCAGCGATAGATGTAGGGATATCGACGAGAGTGACGCTACACTCAGCATTCTGATAGAGAATTGGTTGCATGATATTCGACGATATCGACACGGACACGATCGAGAAATGGCAATTGCTCGGAACAGAGAGGCCTCTTCACAATATTCCTAGGCCCTGAACGGCGTTATGGTTCAACAGATCAACTAGATATCAGATGATCTTCGTGCCGATCTACGTGTGGTGTTGTGCAGGACGTTAGAAGAAAAAAACAAAGCTTTGGACGCACCTCGACCGTTACGCGCTTTCCTTCGGTTAGCGACCTTCAGCGGTTGCATCCTCGGGCGAACGTCATAAGCTGCCGACATCTTCAACGCCCACTCTTGCCGCACACATGGATATCACCCACAACACCAAGCACACAAGCAATCACATCCTGATATAGAGCCTTCTGATGCGCCTGTAGAACTAGAGGCAGAAATTCAAAGTGGGATGCCCTCGAGCATCCTAGGCGGTCATGCCTCAACCTTATCCGCAACAGCCGACCCTCAGACGATGACAGCCGCACAAGTTGCACCTTCACGACGCTCCTTACGCGAGCCACCAATATGTCCTACCGACGAGGAAGCCCTTGGGCCGAAAAAAGGACGGAAACACCAAAAGGTGGACAAACGGAGTCCAGAATACATCATCAAGAGTGGTCTTGCCGGAGGAATTGCCGGTTGCGCTGTCAGTAACAACCCTCCCAATACTACCTCTGACATCGCTGACGATGGTAAAATAGGCAAAAACATTTGTTGGACCTCTTGACAGGGTCAAAATTCTCTTCCAGACCTCCAACCCGAACTTCGCAAAATATACCGGGAAATGGTCTGGGGTGCCGATAGCCATGAAAGACATATGGGTACAAGACGGACCACGAGGATTGTTTAAAGGGCACTCTGCTACGCTACTGCGAATATTTCCTTATGCTGGAATCAAATTTTTAGCATACGAACAGATAAGAGCTCATTTTATCAAGGACAAGTCCCAAGAAACACCGGGGCGGCGCTTCATCAGCGGCTCTCTTGCCGGCTGCGTCTCTGTCTTCTTCACATACCCTCTAGAAGTCATCCGTGTGCGACTAGCCTTCGAAACACGGCACGACTCGCGCTCCACCCTCCGTTCCATTTGCCAGAAAATCTACAACGAGCATCCACCCTCTGTGCGCCCTCCTCCCTCGCAGCTCGGCCCCGTCACAGCCGCTACGGCTACTCTACGGCAAGTTGCTCCCAGCTATGGCCTCGCGAATTTCTTCCGCGGATTCACACCCACACTGCTGGGTATGCTGCCCTATGCCGGCGCATCCTTCCTCGCACACGACACCCTCTCAGATCTCATGAGACATCCTTCAATTGCCGCACGTACCACCCTACCACATACTCGAGGCACGAGCCGTGATCCGAACAAGCCTGCGCAGCTGCGCTACTGGGCCGAGTTGAGCACCGGCGGTTTTGCAGGCTTCATCTCGCAAACGGTCTCATACCCACTCGAAGTTATCCGGCGGCACATGCAGGTGGGCGGAGTAGTGGGCGACGGACACCGGCTCGGCATGGCGGAAGTGACACGGCGGATATGGATGGAACGGGGCTGGCGGGGTTTCTTTGTCGGCTTGACGATCGGCTATGTGAAGGTTGTACCAATGGTTGCAACCAGCTTTTACGTATACGAGAGAGGGAAGTACTACTTGGGAATTTGAGGCGGTTGTGTCCTGTGGGAAGATATCATTATCATTAGCATTGGCGTTTTTTTTTTTCTGGGAGTCCGGGTCGATTGGATTTGAATCGTCGGAGGCTGTTTTGCTAAACGCTTGACAGGATTCGAAAATTGCATTGAATAGCGTTTCCGTTTCTATCTCACTTTCCTGGAATATATTTGTAGATATCTTTAGTCGATCATGCCCATTTCCTTCATGCATGTTAGCAGTATTCAAGTTCCTCAACCGCCATTCACAAAAAACACAAGCGGGCAGTCATTTGACCAGTCCTCACCCTTCCGAATATATTTCAGGCAAGTGTTTAAGCAGTTCACGACCAACCATGCCGAGGAGCTTATGTTGTTTTCTTGGCTATCCGAAGACGTTCGTGGGAGCACGATTAAGTCACAAGAAATAAATTATGCCCTTCAATGAGACATATGATACGCATGATTTTAAATCTCATCTTCGAGCACCGTAGCTCACATGAAAACTTCAGTCCTGGAAATTGGAGCAAAAACCATCTTCTGAAGCACAATGTACTGTAACTGAAAGTCCATTGCTTCTAATCCTAGACGGCTCCCTTATTACCTCGGTGCCTTCAATATGTTATTAGGGTGTCAGATGGGCCAGCGTATCGATGCTAGCTTATGCCTTAACCTATGAGTTAGCTGAAAATGTGCAGTTTCTCCGCAGCCACCCCATTTAGATGGAACGAAGTCTTAGGGTCTCATCTATCATCTTCGTGTTGGTTTGGTAAGATACCTTACCGCACCGTCATTAACTAGGTTTTCGCAGCCAGTCCAGGCTGTGTGCACATTGAAGGATATTTAGACTGACTCAAAAGGCAGCGAAGTAAGGGCTTCACAAAGGTACAAACACATCTCTTCCACTAATAACCGAAATTCTTCATCTCAGCTTTGCCGATTGAAAGTGTGCAGTTTATCGAAAGTTGGATATGGTAGAACAATGAGCAGCTAGTAAGTTGATAACTTTATTGTATCCTAATTAGTTTATTCTAGACATATGAAGCAGGTGTGTAAAGCCGTCCTACGCTGGATCCTTATGGGAGTAATGATCGAAGCCTTCACAGCATAAAGCTCCGCTACTCTAATCCATATGGGGGGTTTTTTGGGGGGGGACTGACAGAGTTGGGAATAAGCAAGCGAGCCAAGCTGAGCAGGCTTAGCTTGCTGGCTTGCAATTTTTGACACCTTGAGCTTGCTTGCTTGGCTTGTTTGGCCAAAATCGTCGGCTTGCTTGGCTTGCTTGCCCGCTTGATTGATTTTTGTATAGAAGCCTTGGGTTGTATACAATAGGCTATGGCCCACTCCAAAATCTCTCCTCTGCGGCCCGACCCGTAGTTATGACGCGCAGTTACGCAGGGGTGGTTATTATAAAGCTTGGCAAGGTGTTGAAGGAGGCTTTAAGAGGCTTTAAGAGCGTACTAAAGCTTAAGGGCCTCGGCTCTCAAATTTTGTAGTGCCAAGGATACAATTGGAAAATCACGTGAAAAGAACCACAGAGAGAAGCTTCAAAGAGGTTATCTCATGAATCAGACGCTCCGTAGCAGAATTTTAACCGAACTCAGTTAGATCAACACGTGCTTGGTTACGGGGCGGGCACACTAGAAAATCACTCATATCTGCTCCCTATATTTAAAAATTCTGAACGGAGCGTCTGAGAGCTTATGGGCGTCCGCTTTGGTGAGATTTGAATGTTTTAAAAAATCAAATTTTGTGTATTTTTACGAGCGACGTCCTAACCACAAGACCTATTATATATTTTATTGATGCAATAGATCTTTAGGTAATTATATCTATATATTTTATAAATTATAACCCTACTGGAGATACTAGGGGCGAGATAACATCGTCGCAGAACGTAAGTCAGATGTTCAATTTGAATGTTTTTACGGATCTGTAGATTTTAAACTAAAACCGACCGACTACCTATATCTAACTTCTTATAAAAATAGAGCTATAATATTGCCGTAACGTAGAGGCGATAGAGAAAAATAAAGAGCTTTTAGCTTATAGTATTTAGAAATAATTAGATGTAGAAAGTATGTAAGGTATGGCAGTGAGGCAAAATTGTAACAAAATGCGACAAAATACTGACCATAAATGCGACCGACTGCCCATATCTAATATTTTATATAATATAGCTACAACGTTTTTTTTAATGCAATAGATAGAGAAGCTTAAAGAGCTCTTACCTCGTAGTATTTTTATAATAACTAGACGTTGTGAAATAGTGAGATACAGCAGTGAAAAAGGTGATTTTTGCTGCATTTTAACGCTGCATTCTCACCAAAGCGACGCCCATAAGCTCTCAGACCCTCGGGGGAGAATTTCGTTGGTTAATAAGGAGCAGTATGCCCGCCCGTGCGCGTAGTGCACGTACCAACGCTCCCCCGAGGGTCTGATTTATGAGATAACAAAGAGGCACGTAATGGAGATGCACGGGCGGTCGGCCCGGAAAAAAAACTAACCGGTGCTTATTAGCGGTATTTGTACGTAAAATTATCGAACTAACTACCAAATCGTATATATATATTACCTATCAAGCGGGCAAGCTAGCTTGTAAGCTGAGCCTTATTTGGCTTGCTTGCTTGCTCAAAATAGGCCTTCCAGCTTGCTGGCTTGCTTATTCCCAACTCTGGGGGGGACCGGGGGAAGAGTTGGATTTGCGGTCGTGTGCGAGACCCTTTTAACTGATATTGGAGTTTTTGCATAATAATATGCGTCGATCACGCAAGAGAATATAAAGCTATCTATTGCATGCAGGCTGGACCAATATGGTCGAAGTACGGAGAATTTGAGGTTTATTTTGGAGTCGCATTCTTCTGAAATTTCTCTAGTGGCAGTTAGAATTTAGTGCTGGAGGTTAGTATATGGTTTGATAGTAAGACTGGTTCCACGGGTACTTAGCTGTCTCATCGCCAGGTCCTGCATTGTGCTTATGCTACGATAAACATTTAGAGTATATGATTATTGTGGCACTTTTGGACCATGTGAGGAGTGAATGGTGATACCTCAACCGGCCATAGACAATATGAAGTATTCTGATCCTCTGGAAGCGGTATGCTACGTCAAGTAGATGATTAGAGGCTTAGGTTAGGGCTATTGGTTGTCCGTCATGAATAAGGGGAGCGGCTGTATGAAAAGCCATTTGAATGCGTCGCCTTCCAGAAACGAAGCCCTTTCGGGATCTTGAGATAAGACATGAAACTTCCTCGACCCTTTTATTACTATTCCATGCGGTTAAATCTGACGAACTCGTAGATATCCCAGGCCCAAGTATTGATAGGTTATCAATGGCGAGGTCTTTAGAAGCCTATTCAAAATTCTAATCATATGGCTCCGAGAGTAAAAGGTGCTGCACAAGAATGCTGCAATATGAGCGCGCCGAACTTTAATCGCCATTTTGTGCAGATGGTGAGGTGAAAGTGATGGAAAGGTTACGGTGTATACGTTGATATTAAACTCTAATCATTGACATGTAGCACACAGACGGTAGTGCTGGTTGGAATATTGTGTGCATGCAATTTTTTTTTAAAAAAAAAATGGAGCAACTGACTGCGATATGTATGTTAAAAAGAAGCGCGATATAAAGGCGCAAAGGCCGTTCGTATAGAATGCATGAAAAAATTCAAGTCTAGATAGAGATTCAACCGAGGAGCGCATCAATGATAGATTGTTCAGTCACTACCCTCCAAAAAAAGGCTCGACTTCGTGCCTGATTTGGAAAATTTCTATCATTGAAGCACAGTCCGATCCCACAAGTATCGAAGTTGCTCTGGTATAGACATGAAAACTTCCGCGCGTCTTCCTCATGCAGCAACCCGACCATGCCCTTTCTCCTCTCATGCATGAATAACGCAAAGGAACATCATGTATATACGAACGTTGCCTTCATAAAACAAACTAAGGCCAGGGAACTTTCATGTTAGAGTGCCTAGGATAATGAAGGACGGCCTTGGGTGGCTGGTGTGTTTCGAAGTGGTGGGACGTGATGGGGAAATGAAATTTGAGTGATTGAAGAAAAAAGAATGTTGATGTAATGAACTGCACGGGATATGCTACATGACTCGTTGAGATCAGACAGATAAAGTCACGCTATGTAAGAAGGCTTGCTTAGACAAGTATGAGTCTGCAGTATGATTTAAGTTTGAAAGAACTACTGAGCGAGCTGCAGATATTGCTTGCATGTTGCTTGCATATTGCTGGTGGCAGAAATTTGCAGGACTGGAGCGAATGCTGCGCTAGCTGAGCTTTTTTTACGCTGCACTGGGACTTAGGCGCGGGTAAAGAGGTTTGGCTGTCTCGCGGTCTATATAACTTCTTATATAGGGATTAAAGCGCAGGGTGAGCAAGCCAAAACTGCCGAGCCGGACTAATTCCAAGTTACACCGAAATACGAGGGCGGAATTCGGGGAGTAGCAAGATTTCAGAGAATTGTAGCGGAATGAGAGCCGTGGATGGAAAAGATCGAGACGGGTTTTAACTTTGCGCTGTTCTGCGAGGTTCTGCGAGGTTCTGCGAGGTTCGTACCGCGTTTCTAAGCTGTGGAGTACTTGGGTTGGTTAGCATCGATGATTTCTCAACCCTATCAAACTAGGAATCTATAATGAAGACGTCTGGCGAATCTCGTTAGGGTATGGTGGGCCATACGCACCAAACCGCCAACGTCGAAATTCGCCTCATCAAAATATCGCCCCATTTGAACCACGATTTGAAGTTCCTCTTGATTTGATGCTTTGATTTGGGGCCTTTTGACTCTATACCTACGTAGAGCGTCGTACAGAGCTTTATACGGAGGCTCTATATACATAGGCTCTGCGTATGGGTGCTCTACACGAGGCTCTGCGCGGGGCTCTGCATTAGGGACTTCACGTACAGAGGCTCTATATATGGATGCTCTGCGTATCCCTTCCCACGTTGTTTTGTGTACACAGCTATCGATAAGAATCTGGCCAATAAGAGGCTCTCAATCAGCCCTCCGTGGTAAGGACTGGCACGGTGTTCCTAGGCTTGGCGCCAAGCTGTGGACGTCAACGTGGGAAGGGATAGAGGCTCTATGTATAGAGCCCTACGTACGGAGGTTCTATACGACGCTCTGCACAACGCTTTATATTAAAGACTGCGTACGGAGGCTCTGCGTACGAAGGCTCCGTATATAGAGGCTCTGTGTACGGAGGCTCTATACGACACTCTACACAACGCTCTGCATATGGAGGCTCTATACAACGCTCTATATGATGCTCTGCATCGAAGACTCTGCGTACGGAGGCTCTGCGTTTGGAGACTCTGCGTATAAGACTCTGCGTATGGAGGCTCCGCGTATGGAGGCTCTGCATATGGAGGCTCTGCGTATAGAGGCTCTGCATACAAAGGCTCTACGTATAGAGACTCTGCGTACAGAGGCTCGGCATACGGAGGCTCTGCATATAGAGGCTCTGCACGAACCTTTCAACTGACTTATAAGCTGTATAGGAGAAGTATTTTCATCTTGGTATCTATATTTATTGACAACTTCTTCATTATTAGTATATTTTTTAGTATCAATCTCTTTTTTGTCTTCATACACATAACAATATAACGAATAACCTATACTAATTAATAGTATGAAAGCATTTAGATTTGATATAGAGTATTGTATTATATAAAATATAAATGCTTGTATAGATTCTACACTGTGTATACTTAATGATAATAATATAAANCCTACATGTGAAATAGTACTATAAGCATATAACCTCTTTATTCTAAACTGTCTTAAACCTAAGCTACGTACGCGGAGCCTCCGTATGCAGAGTCTTTATATGTAGATCCGTAGGTAGAGTCTCCATACGCAGAGCCCTCGCACGCAGAGTCTTTGATACGGGGTCTTCGATGTAGAGTATCGTGCAGAGCGTCATATAGAGCTTCCGTACGTAGAGCCTCCATACGCGGAGCCTTCGTATGCAGAGTCTTCGATGCAGAGTCTTCGATGTAGAGCATCGTGCAGAGCGTCATGCAGAGCGTCGTGCAGAGCCTCCGTACGTAGAGCCTCCATACGCAAAGCCTTCGTACGCAGAGTCTTTTCGTACGCAGAGTCTTTAATACAGAGCGTTATGCAGAGCCTCTATATACAGAGCCTTCGTACGCAGAGCCTCCCTTAACCCCCCCTTTATAGAGCTTTGTGCAGGCGTCTGTTTATTAAGGTGTTCGTAGAGGCGTTCGTAGAGGCGTTCGTAGAGGCGTTCGTAGAGGCGTTCGTAGAGGCGTTCGTAGAGGCGTTCGTAGAGGCGTTCGTAGAGACGTTCGTAGAGACGTTCGCACAGGCGTTCGTACAGGCGTTCGTACAGGCGTTCGTGCGAGCGTTCTCAGAGACTTCCTAGTATATTAATATTGTATATTAAAAGAGCAAAAGAGCTCCGTATAAAGCTTTAAGTAGAGCTTTGTATAGAGCTTCAGGTAGAGCTTTTGCAAGATCAAGACTAAGAATTTGATGTTCTGAAATTTTCGGATTTCGGGCGTTGGCGGTTTGGTGCGTATGGCCCACCATATAGGGAATGACACAGCCATTCATGAGTAGGATTCTTACAAGGGTGTGGCCGGAGCGGGTCGGCCGCCCTCCCTACCAAGGGTGGCGAAATCCCACTGTTGCCCACGCCATATGCTGACACATCAAATCAGAGTTACATACTCCTTATGTACTTCAGATGTACAGCTGTTCGTACATACCTAATGGGTTGCTAACTTACACTCTTATTAAGTAGAATACAGAAACAAGAAAATTTTATCCTAACTATCCGCTTATTCTATAAACACTGTATAAGAAGTTTTGTTATCCTTCTTGCATCTCCTGTACCGGAGACGAGTAGTGCCGGGAGCATGCTATCGTAGTAGGATGCTCTAATCTAAGCACTCGCTGGTATCCGCTCCCTGCCCTTTCATACAAGGCCGAAGCAGCTTTACACTGACGCTGTTGATGGAAAAGGAAAGCCAGGCAGTATATGCTGGTCAGCGTGTCGGGGTGCTCCTTCTCCAGCGCCTTCTCTCTCCCTTCTAGCGCTCGCCGGTTCATCTCCTCGGCCTGATCCTGCAAGCACCATCGCCAGGTTGTTCACGGTAGTTAGCGTGTCGGGGTGCTCCGCTCCTAGAAGAGCCTCCCTTACCTCGAACGCACACAAGTCCATATCCTTGGCCATTTCGTACTGCCCATCTCGCTACCGTACCATGCCGCTCTAAACAGCACCGATGCCCACGCCTTTAGTGCCTCTCCACCAATTGGCCTATACCCCACCGCGGCCTGAGCGTGCGGAAACAGGACCGCTCACGCCCGACCCGCGGGTTTCACGACTTTATATCACTACACGAAGCGGCTAGGCATGCCATTCATTCTTTCGAGACCCTTAGCGTGTCTGTTGAAACGCTGGAAGCCATGCAACAACAGATCCTAGATCTTTCCAACAAGAACGAGCAAAGAGGAGAGCCCCCCGAAGCCTCTTATCGGACATAGATTCACATCGAGTCTCAGATCCGGATGCTCTGAAATCTTCGGCTCCGATCCCAGTCGAACAAAGAACGACTGCGGAACGAAAGTTCTCTTGTAAGGGCAGACGCATTAGCCAGGAGAGTGCACCGCTAACGCATTGTTAGGCTTACAACATGATTGCCCAGCGAGACAGCCAAGTGATGACAAGCCTAGGAGAGGCAGCAAAGATCGACAATGGTGCTATGAGAACGATCGCAGTGGTTACTATGGCTTTCTTGCCGCCGACGTTCCTATCAGTCAGCCTCCCTAGGTACTTGCCACGAAGTGCTAATGCAAAGTAGGCGATCTTTAGCATGAGCATCTTCAACTACACTCCTAGTCATGGTACGGAGCCGTCCAGATGGTCTGTTTCAGGGAAATTTTGGATTTATTGGGTGTTAGCAATTCCATTGACATGTTTGATAATGGCAACCTGGTTTTGGCGGCAGAAGCTTAAAACGAATTAGAGAGTGGCGATGCTCGATGAAGGGTTGGCACATGACGTGGTCGCATGAATTACGTCTACGAATTGTCGCGTGAGAAAAGAGCTGACATGTACTTGTTCGTAGTGTCAATATGTTCAAGCATGACCAAGGAATAAGTATGTGTTAATGAGAGGTGTAGCCGTGTAAAGGCCCACGCGATTGACAGAAAAAGTGAGACTGCAAAATCGCGAGATCCACGTTCTTATCGCCCACCACCGGAATTTATAGTCGTCTTTCCGTTTGACTACTTTTACTACTAAGAATACGATAGCCAGAGGCCTTCGAGCAGCTATAGTAATTAAAGACTTTATTGTTAAGGCCCTGGAAGCCTATCGCGTGGTTAAACTTAATCGCGCCAGTAATACGGGCCTTCTGCGGCGTTGTATAGTGTTTTTGAGGCCTATACTGCCCGTAGTAGAGATATTGCTTATTATTTTGAGAAGTATAGGGACGGGACATAGTGTAGAGTGCTCTGCATCTGCAAAATGTATAATAAAATGTATGGGAGGGAGAGTTTTGGGGTACTCTCGCTTATTTGCAGTCTCATTTTTTTTGTCAATGGCGTGAGGCCATGGCACGCTGGTCGCAAAAAACCCCGCACCGCAAATAAGCGATTTTCCACACCAAAATCAGCCTCTACATATCAACACCATAAAACGCCTATATTTTTATACAATTAATTATGGCTGATTACGACAATCGATTACCCCATCCTACACCTAAAAAGGCGAAAGTCCGCGGTGCGATTAAGTATATGGAGGCCCGTGGGATTAAGCATTTAAAGGCTGATGTTTTCCGCCATTTTAAAGTATCAAAACGTCAAGGATGGGCAATAATTTCTAAGGGCTCTGTTAACCAACGGCATTATAATCACGAGGATCTTAATAAGGATAACAGAGGTAGGCCACCTCTATTAAATCGTAAGGCTATTCAAAAGATGGAGAATCTTATTAAGGAAGAAGGCTTTAAGGCACGGAAACTCTCATGGCAAGAGCTAGGATAGGAGGCTGGGATTAAGGGTGTTTCTAGTAATACTATTAAGAGGGCCATGGGCAGCATAAGTTATTATAAATGTATTGCATATATAAAGTAATGGGTTAACAATCGTATAGCAAAGGAGCGCGTAGAGTGGGCAAAGGCAGCCCTTTAACTGAGGCCAGAGCCTAAGGATTGGGAGATTGTTCGGTTCTCTGATGAAGTCCACTGGGCCTTAGGCCCCCAGGGTAGGCTTTAGATTATCCGTAAACCAGGAGAGCGTTACTGCGCGGATTGTATATAACACCAGGATAACGATCGAGTATTTTAAAAGGATATGAAGAAACTCCATGCTTGGGCGGCTGTTGGATGGGACTTTAAGTCTCTATTGGTGTTTTATAAGATATTATCCAACACTAATAGTAAGATGACCTAGAGGGACTATATTAATTAGATCCTTAATCCTATTATAAAGCCCTGGCTAGGGCCTACAAAACCACGCTTTATCCTAGAGGAAGATAACAACTCTAGCCATAGCCCTGGCAAGGGCAATATAGTCCATACATGGAAGAAGAACAATGGCGTGGAGTACTACTTCAACTGCCACTCATCTCCTGATTTAGCTATTATTAAAAACTGCTGGCAGCCACCTAAGCAATACGTCAAGAAGTTTCCTCACTTTGATAAAGGAGATACTCGAGAACTTGCCCTAGAAGGATGGGATAAAGTCTCTACTGCTTTTATCAATTCGCGCGTACACTCTATGCCTCAACGACTCAAAGATGTACTTGATAAGGATGGGCAATTAACAGGTTACTGAGATGGCAATTATATATAGAAATATCGAGAAACAAGGCCTCAGTAGCCTCACTGCAACACCAAGAAATCGAGCTGTATAGGCCCTTAGGCCTAGTTTACAGCTTCAACTCGTTCGAACTTGATATCACACGAAAATGCTAAAAAAACCTTGTGTGTATGAGGATTTGTATGGTGAGGAGGTCGCCAAGGCATTTTGGCAGTGCGGGGTTTTTTGCGACCAGCGTGCATGGTAATGCCTGCGCCCCCGCATCGATTCTACCCCAAGCGAGCAGGGAGCATGCCACAGCGCGCCCTGAGGCTGAGCGGCTTGTCTGCCTGCCAGCCTGCCAGCGCGCCAGCGCGTCCTGACCACCACCTTCATCTCACACTCCGCACGAGAGTTCTTCCGCGAGAGCACCTCCGCCCACTGCCTCCCATCGTAACGACTTCGGATGACGCCCCTGCTGCGACGCGAGGAATACACGGTAGGATGGGTGTGCGCGCTTTCCGTCGAGCTGGCAGCAGCGCAGGAGATGTTCGACGAAGAACACGAAACGCCCCAATCCGAGGCTCATGATACCAATATTTACACGTGCGGACGAATTGGCGAACATAATGTTGTGATCGCCTGTCTGCCTGAAGGGCAAATGGGCACGAACTCGGCCGCAGCAGTCGCCTCCCAGATGAGGTCGGCCTTTACGTCAACGCGGTTTGGCCTGATGGTAGGCATCGGAGGAGGCGTTCCAAGCGAGGAGGCAGACATTCGGCTTGGGGACGTGGTGGTCAGCAAGCCGCATGAGGTGCACGGTGGAGTTGTGCAGTACGACTCTGGAAAGGCTACCCCGAGCGGATTCCAGCGAACAGGATGCCTTAACACGCCGCCGACAATCCTGCTCAGCGCCATCGCGAATCTGCGGGCTAACCATATAAGAGGGAGATGCAAACTGTTGGAGTACCTTTTAAAGCTCGATAGCTTGCCGGAGTTTGGACGCAAAGCGGCCGGTTCAGACACTCTTTTCGAAGCGAAGTACGATCATAAGGGAGGAGCAACGTGTAGCAAGTGCAGCAGAGACTACTTAGTGGCTCGGGAGCCACGAAGGCAAGAAGTGGTCGTGCACTACGGGACGATTGCGTCGGGAAACCAGGTTATCAAGGACGCACGCACGCGGGACAGGTTGAGCAGCGAACTCGGCGGCATCCTCTGCTTCGAGATGGAGACTGCGGGCCTGATGAACACCTTCCCGTGCCTCGTCATCCGTGGCGTCTGTGACTATGCTGACTCGCACAAGAACAAGAAGTGGCAGCCGTACGCGGCGGCGACGGCGGCGGCGTATGCAAAGGAAGTGCTGTCCGTGATTCCAGCGGCAGAGGTAGCGAAGACACGCGCGGTGGAAGAAGTCACCCGAGGAGCAAGCAGTTAGTGTAACAGCTGTCTTGGACTTGCTGGTATGCTTGCACTAATGCTCCGACAGAACATGACTCCCAACTACCTGCAAGCCCTCCTGCTAAGCGCAGGAAAACCGATTCTTCTGATGGCATAGTGGCATGACTCCCAACTACCTGCAAGCCCTCCTGCTAAGCGCAGGAAAACCGATTCTTCTGATGGCATAGTGGCATGACTCCCAACTACCTGCAAGCCCTCCTGCTAAGCGCAGGAAAACCGATTCTTCTGATGGCATAGAGGCTAGCATTGCAGAGTAAGTTATCTCCGCTTTTTGTAAGCCCTTTTGTCCTAGCGCGTCGCTAATGACTAAAGACAGCAAACGTTCACTTTAACAAACAGACCACAGGTTAAGTCTATGACTAGAGGTGTGTATTACAAAGCTCACCTCTGTAAATGTACGTGTGTTGACAATGTCACAGCACCAGTCCTGCGCTCACCTCAGGAAAAGGGTATGCGGCTATGAGTGACCCTGTAACAAACCATTAATCTAGCACAGATTGTCTCAGATCACTCTCGTTCCCTGAACAAGAGCACAGATACAACGACATCCACATCGCAAAGGACACTTGTGATTGGCTTCTCGAAGATCCACAGTATCGAGCTTGGTTGGAAAATCCTCGAGGACTTTTCTGGATAAAAGGGAATCCTGGCACCGGCAAGTCTGTGCTTATGAAATTTGCCGTTAAAAAAATGCATGNAAGGAAGCCTGGAAAGCTCATTTTATCCTTTTTCATCCATGGCCAAGGAACAGATCTGCAAAAGACACCGTTGGGTATATTCCGCGCCCTGTTGAACTCCATGCTCCAAGACTTTCCGGAGTACCTTGCTCAGCTCACCGCGAAATATGAAGATCGGGAGAAACGATTTGGTGGTTACATGGCAGATAGATGGAAGTGGTCTGATCGAGAACTTCAGGAGTTTCTATTCGATGTTCTGACGGAGGGGACAAAACATCTGCCTGTCATCATTTTTATCGACGCACTTGATGAATGCGGCGAAGGTCCTGCCAAAAGCTTATTAGCATATTTCAAGGACCTCGCGAAGCAAGTTGAGCGCGAGGAAGCACAGGTCAAGATATGCTTATCTTCTAGGCATTATCCGATCCTTGGCCTTGATACCATCCCAGCGATATTTGTGGAGGAGCGGAATGACATAGATATCCAGTGGTATACTCAAGAGCGACTAAAGGACATTCAACCAAGAGTGAAGCGCCAGCTGATCGAAAAGGAGATCTTGTTGAAAGCTCGAGGCGGATTTCAGTGGGTATTCCTAGTTGCTGAGATGGTAATTGGTCGGAACTTGGCAGGGATCAGGACGGACCAACTACTGGAAGAGCTCGCATCTTGTCCCGGAACTCTAAGCGAGCTCTACGCTGCAACCCTGAGTGGTGTTTCTGAAGCCGAAAAACGTCAGATGGTAAAGCTTTTCCAGTGGGTTCTTTTCGCCGAGAGACCCCTATCTGCACAAGAGCTTCGCGAGGCGCTTGCTACAGATAAGGACATGGTATACACGACTATTGCTGAACTTAGGAAGCACGAGAGCTGGTCCGATACTTTGATCGACTTTGAGAGGCATGTCAAACACATCTCCAGAGGCCTGATTGAATTCCAAACCCGTGAGATCTGGGAGCAATATGAGCTTGACGGAGAAGATTCGGACCGCGAGGCCCAACTGATCCACCAGTCAGTGGCCGACTACCTGCTTGACAGATTTCTGAACACTGCTGAATGCAATCAGTACGGCCTTCAATCCCAGATAGGAGCCGGCCATTTCCAGATATCAAGGTCCTGTCTCAGGTATCTGACATTGGGGGAAGTACTAGAGGGGGCCCTGCTACCACGGGGTACGCTCTCGTCAAAGTTTCCATTGGCACCATACGCAACGCGGTTTCTGTTCGAACACATTCAGAAAGTGGAGCGGGAAGGAGTTCTTCAGCCTGATCTCCTCTCGATCATTCAATGGGCGCCACGGTCTGAAATTCTAAGGCAACTTGCGGATCTGTGGAGAATCTTGGATCCCGACAGCGCCCACACGCCTATGGGATGGCCATTCTTTGGAGCAACGGCGTTTCATGTCTTGGCCGCGTTCGGCTCGAAAAGTGCTTTCGATGCGTTCCTGGAGAAAAATGACGGAGAACTTGATGGCAGAGACTTGGACGGGAATACACCACTACTTCTCGCCATCAGGGGGGGCCACCAGGATATAGCATTGAGGTTGCTAGATCGGTCCATCGAGTGGCGGCTTCAACACAAAGAGGATAACGACCGGAGCATCATGGAGGGCAAAAATATATGTCATCAAGAGAGCCGACTTTTGGACGTCAATGCTGAAAACAACGATGGGGAAACAGCATTGACAGTTGCTCTGATGGAAAAAGCCGGAGATGTGATTTTCAAGCTAATTGAAGCGGGTGCTGACCTGAAGTATCTGGGACAAGAAACCGCACTGGTTTTTTATGCTGTTAGCAACAGGAACATGATGCTTCTTACGAAACTGATTGAGAAAAATGTCAATCTGGATGGAGCAGTCTTCTTCGCATTGAAAGATCTCTCACCCGAGCAAGACGACGGTCTCATGGAGCTTATCTCGGAACTACTTAAAGCTGGAGCCAACACAACTAAATCACCACAGTTCGAAAGGATCTCCGAATCCGAAGACTACGACGAAGATGAAAACGAGGACGAAGGTGAAATCGGGGGCGAAGACGAAAACGAGGACGAGAGTAGATATGATGATGATGCACTTGTCTTAGCCTCAAGAAGAGGTCTAACGACTGTAACCAATCTGCTCCTGTCACACGGCGCCTCAGCAACTTCTCGAGATGAGGTTGGGAAATTCCCATTGTTGATTGCAATAGAGAACGGTCACGAAGAGATTGTTCAGGCCTTGATCCGAAAAGCGCCTTCGGCAGTTGAAATGAAAGATAAAGATGGCCGTTCAGCCCTGAACGTAGCGCTTCAGAATGAACAATTGGAGCTCACGACGCTCCTCCTCAAAGAGGGGAGCTTTTCAACTCCAAGCTCAGTTTTAGAGGAGTTCTTCTTCGACGCTACCAGATATGGAGCGATCGACATTGTCGAAGCTGTTCTCCAGAAGGACAGCGTCATCCCGGATTCAAAAGACAGTAATAATCGCACGCCGCTATCGTGGGCGGCAGAAGGACATGAGGCGATAGTCAAGCTGCTGCTCGACACAGGCAAGGTTAACGTCGACTCTAGGGATCAGAACGGACGGACACCTCTATCATGGGCGGCACAGTATGGACAGGAGAGGATATTCGAGCTGCTGCTCGAGACAGGGAATGCCGACGTCGACTATAAGGATCAGAATGGACAGACACTTCTATCATGGGCGGCACAGTACGGACAGGAGAGGATATTCGAGCTGCTGCTCGAGACAGGAAGGTCAACGTCGACTCTAAGGATCAGAGCGGCGGACACCTCTATGGTGGGCGTACATAACAAATACGAGCGAATAGTAAAAGTTGCTGCTCGAGACAGGGAATGCCGACGTCGACTCTAAGGATCAGAATGGACAGACGCTTCTATCATGGGCGGCACAGTACGACAGGAGAGGATATTCGAGCTGCTGCTCGAGACAGGTAAGGTCGACGCCGAATCCAAGGATCAGAACGGACGGACACCTCTATTATGGGTGGCACAGTACGGACAGAGAGGATATTCGAGCTGCTGCTCGAGACAGCTAAGGTCAACGCCGACTCCAAGGATCAGAACGGACGGACACCCTCTATCGTGGGCGGCACAGCACGGACAGGAAGAGGATATTCGAGCTGCTGCTCGAGACAGGCAAGGTCGACGCCGATTCCAAGGATCAGAACGGACGGACCACCTCTATCATGCGGCACAGTACGGACAGGAGAGGATATTCGAGCTGCTGCTCGAGACAGGCAAGGTTAACGTCGACTCTAAGGATCAGAGCGGGCGGACACCTCTCAGGGTGGGAGGCTACATACACAAAATACGAGCGAATAGTAAAGTTGCTGCTCGAGACAAGGAATCCGACGTCGACTCTAAGGATCAGGAATGGACAGACGCTTCTATCATGGCGGCACGTTACGGGAAGAACGGTATCGAGCTGCTGCTCGAGACAGTAAGCGTCGACGCCGAATCCAAGGATCAGACGGATGGGGGAGGGGGGACACCTTCTATTAGGGCGGCACCAGTACGACGGAAAGGATCATTCGAGCTGCTGCTCGGACGCTAAGGGTAACGCGACTCCAAGTGGATCAGAACGGAGGGACACCTCTATCCGTGAGCGGCGCGACCGGACCGGACAAAGGAATTCGAGCGTGCTGCTCGAGACACGCCAAGGCGAGCGCCGATCCAAGGATCAAGGCGCCCGGCTACGGACGGCACCTCTATCATGGCGGCAGACGGGACAGGAA